>NC_136497.1:109276261-109416261 GCF_053919585.1 Euprymna scolopes
GCACAAAATAACATGTCTGTCTCATTCCGGGGTGTCCTCTGAGGTGGTGTATCTTCCTGATTTCATCCGCCACCTCAATAGAGGCGGCACATAATGGTACAGCCTCGGCTTTCTTCTTCATAGTGTCATACCATCTCTGTGACACCCGAGTGTTCCTATCAGCAAGGTTGCAATTTGAAGTGACCAGTACCGCATCCATAGACAGGTTGTACTCTGTTACCAGCTTTTTTACGGCAGTTTCTCGCAGTGTGTCCCTTGCTATTGCACCTATAACACATGACTTCACCATGCAGGCCGGGCTCCTGAGACGGTCTATCATAACTTGATGCAAGCTGTGCAGCAGCGACTATTGGTTCTCTCATCTCATAAGTATTCTTCATCACGGTTCTGACCCGGTCTACCAGGTCATTAAAGGACAATGAAGCTATGCTTGAGCTAGCCCACAGGAATTGCTTTGTTCCGGTTGGGAGCCCTGCCAAAAATTTGCATGCCAGGCAGCCTGCCAAACAACACCGTCAACTTCGTCAGCTTGGCCAAATAAACGTTGACAGTTTTGCAGGAATGCAAGGTTCTTGCCTCAAATTGCTCCCAAGCAGTGGCGGGGTTGATAGCAAACTCCTTGTATAATGCCGCCTTGATCCTTTCATAATCCTGTTTTTCCTCAGAACTAAGCTGTTGATATACCGCAAAAGCCCCGCTGGACAGATGTAGAGAAACCACGGATTCAATGCTCTTCACACTAGATAACAGGCAATGCAGTTCCACCTTCTCCACCCACTTGTCCCCCATCACACCGAAATAGCTTGCAGTTAAATGGGATGGTAAATAGCAAAACAAAATAAAATAAATACGATAAGCAAAAGTTCAGCTAGAATTCGTAACTGTCAACTTTCTCTCTCAACTTCCCGCATGTGTTCTCCCACTGCCTCTGCCAACAGGCATTTTATTAGAAAACTGACCCTATTCCATTTGCATACGTGTGTAGTGGAAGATGAGATCTCGTGAGATTCTACAAGACTATACCTTATAAATCCATTGCTGCCATCTTTAATTTCTCTCTCTCTCAGATCCCATCCGAAGGTAAGTTGTATAACCGCACAATACACACACACGCAGGCACTTTCTTCTTTGATTATTACATTCAACACTACAATACTTTTCACACATTTTGTTTCATGCCAATTTGCTTATGTATTTTAAACTAAAACACGATGTTCGGTTTGGTAAACAGACCATTAATAGTACTACCAACTATTAAAACAAAACACATAGAATGCGACAAAATTGGGGTTTTCATTAAACAAAACATTTCAGTTATTTGAAAATTATAGAATTTCTAAGAAAAAATTCTGGGATCTGTGGTGATATTTTTATCTTTTTTTAAAAACTTTCTTTCCAAATGTTTTCGTCAATGATTAAACAACCTTCTATTACAATTATTGGCATGCTTTGCTTTGGGGAAAAAAATAAAAAACTGCCTCAGTTTAGAAGAATTTTTCTGTCACTAAGTGAGGACTAAACTTTCTTCATGACAAAATACAAATTTAGTATATACTCTTGATTGGAGGGAAAACATACCGCAGTTTAGAAGGATTTCTCCAATAATAACAGAAGACTGAGCAGATGCAACACTTTTGGGGGGACAATGAATAAATAGAGTGTAATTTTTTTCCTGATTTTATTTTATGTAAATAGTTTTTGCATTACAAAATATGGAAATTATGATTTTCCAGTTGCAAAGTCAGCAAAATATAAAGAATTAATTAATCTTTACGTTTTACATATTTTGTTTCATGCCGATTTGCTTATGTTTTTTTTTTGTTTTGTTTTTTTAAATAAAACATGATATCCAGTATGGTAAAAGGACCATTTCTACATCAAATCGAGGTTCTGCATTTTTATTTTTATTCAAACAGCAACAGCAACAAAAAACAAACAGATATATATAAAAAAGAGCTTCTGTGAAAAACATACACAAATTTTTAAGACTATTTGGTATTTTCACGTAATAATTTGATCAAAAGATATGATTATTGTTGTTACTATTATTATTAATAGTAGTAGTAGTAAGAGTATTATTATTATTATTATTATTATTATTATTATTATTATTATTATTATTATTATTATACTGTATGGAGAAAATATATTTAATTTGAACATCACACTATGGAACACCACTGGATGACAGTGCCTGACATTTGAATACACGCAATTTTCCTGCCAGTGCCCACCTCTGTCAAGAAGTAACAGTAACCACAAGTAATTTCAGAGCAGAGCAGTTCAATGTGACCCAACACTGTGCATGATAAATACTTGACAATAAGCGGCAATAATCCAATAGAGGTAGATACTGGCCATGGACATCAGTGACTGACAGTGTACCCTGGAAACCAACAGTGACAGCCAAGATCTACCCTAAACCCTTGCAATTGTCCGTAATCACAAATCACTATCTCAATACAGCAGTAACTGAAATTGACCCTCAGTCATCACCACAGGCAACCACTGACAGCCAGTGGATGGCAGTGCACAACAGTTGAAGACAGACGATTTCAGTTAGGAGCATTCTAATTGAGGCTGAAACTGATCATAGCTGCCAGTCTAATGGCAATCAGTGCCCAACAGTAAACCCCAGCACCCGCTAATGCCTACAAGTAATCATCTCAAATCAGCACTAATTGTCAGTAACCACCAATGCAGACAATCACAGCCAGTGACTTCTGCTGTCACTACCAGACAATGCCCAACAGTGGAAGCCAGATGATTTTATTTTGGCCATGGCCCCAGTGCCTGCTATTTTCCAGAAATGACAGTAGCTCCAATTAATAACGGTAGTTTAATTTGTTTTCAGGGGGAGGATCGGAATCTCTTCTGGCTTTGTGTCATAATTCCACCAGGTAATGCCAGCACACAGGTCCTGCTACTAAAGAAGAATAAAATGTAATTTGATTAAATTCCTTCCAGATCAGAATTATTTTCAAATGGCCACCAACTTAAAAAAGGGATGTCATTGTATTCATCCATACTTAGTTACTAACCTTTGATAGGAACAAAAAATATTTAAAAAAAAAACCCAAAAAACATCATAGTTTAAAAGAAAAGATTTTAAGTAAATGCAATCCTAAGTAACACTGAGAAGATAAAATTCATTTCAAATAAGGAAGATATTCTCCAACACTGTGCGAATTTTGATGAAATATTGTATGAGGATAACATTTAAAATGGTTTTGTGATAGACAACTTTGCATTTAAAGAAGTTCATTCAATATTGACAAGTAAAATAACAAATAAAATAGGTAAATATTTATGGCAAACATTTGAGAATGAATGATAAACCTCTAATGAAAGCAATGCTCCGTCATTTTTTTTCAATGCAATTCTACTGAACAAGATCCTCATAACAAGCTCAGGAATCATTACACTATATTTCAAAATCACAATATTGTGAAGGTTTGCATTTGATCTTCTTGTCTTAAAAGGATGGTGGAAGGGTGCAGAAAAAGAGGTAAACCAGAAGGTTGCATGATGATTTTCGAGAGAGCCAATACACAATATTCTGTAGATTGTGAAGATAATTATTGCAATAACAGATGTGAAGAGAACAGAGAAGAAGGGTGGGCAGTAAAATCACAATTCCTTTTTAATTGTCTTCAATAAATCGTTTAAGATATTATATTTCAGCATTACACACTGTTATTGATTTATTGTAAAATAAAAAAAAACAAAGTTAAAAAACGCGTTTCTAAAACTTTTTATTATTTTGCAGACAAATGCAAGATGAATTTGACAGTTATCAACAAGCTGTGAAAAAACTGAGCGAAGAAACCAAACAAGTAACTCCACAAGATGAAGGGGCTGTCTGTCAGATTTGTCACAAAACAAAATTTGCAGATGGAGTTGGGCACAGTTGCAATTACTGTCATCTCAAGTCATGTGCACGATGTGGAGGAAGGATAACTATGCGTGGAAATAAGGTAAGATATTATGATGTAACAAAAATGTTTTTCAATATTTTCACAAGAAATTAAATATAGCTTTATAGTTTGTATCTTTTTCATAGAATGTTATATTAACATTACAAAAGGAAATTGAATTTAATATCTTTCCATTTATTAACATACTAGATACTTGCAGTGTTGCTCGGGAGATTTTTACTTTTGTTTTGACATTTTCCAATTTTGTTAGCAATGCCATTAAAAAATTTTTAATCAGTTTATCTTTTTTAATATGATTTTGAGAGTTAAATTCATTTATTACAGTATTGTTTGGTCATGAAATTATTAATTGTATAAAATTTTTATAAAACTATAACTAATTTTGTTCAAATAATGTTCTTTTAATTTCTATTCATAAAATTAATGGATGTAAATAGCTTCTAAAACTCCATTATTAATCCATTAAGATTGGCTAAGCATATTAAAGCCAGAAATTATTTTCTATTCTACAGTTTAAATGTTTCTAAATTCATTTTAAAGTAATTTATATTATTTTTTTTTCAATTACTGATGAAAATGGCAATTACAAGATGAAAATGGCAATTATGAGATGAAAATGGTTGATTTGTTTATTATTAAATCTAAATGCATGGATTTAATTTTATAACAAAACTATTTTTAAATAAGATTTTAAAAAAATTGTTTCAGTACTTTACACTATTGCATTTGTGATCTCAGTAAATAATCGATTAATAGAAAGCTAAATAATATGTAGTTCACATAAAAACATAGAGAATGGAGTTGCCTATTTGAGCATATTTTTTATAAACTAGCTTTCTAGTGTTTTGTTCAGGTTTTTTAATGTATCTTAACTAGTCAGACAGCTGAGCATTGAAAATTCAATATATACATATATAATATAAAGCTGAACGTCTGTGTGTATGGGGGGGGGTCTGGTCACGAATAAGCATCGAGGACCAGGAATGGGTATGTTTGATCTGGCAGAATGGTGGTTCATAAAAATTGTGGGGTCAGCGTTCACGTCTGGACCCCAAAGTATGGAAATAAAAAATGAAAAAAAAAAAAACGTTTACAAGGGTTTTTAATATAGATGTACATAAGAATACTTTGATAAGTATGTTTCAACTTAAATAGGGATGGTATGATAAAATTGTGGGGTCTGCGTTGGCGCCTGTACTCCATAGAAATATGGCACAACCTTTAACAAAGACTTTTCATATCTATTTGTATAAGTATACTTTGATGATTATGTTTCAATTTGAAGAAATATGGTATAATAAAATTATTGGGTGTTTGTTCGCACCTGACCTCCATAGAATATAAATATGTCACAAAGTTTAACAAGGTTTTTAAAAGGGGTGAGGGTCCACAATAACACCTTAACTTTAATCTTAATTCACATAAGCTTTTATTTATTTTTTTTAATTGAATCATATTGTGTCAAATAAATTCACCTCATAAATTCACGTTCTTATTAAAGTGAAAGCCAAAAAAAGTCGGAACTTTAAACAATTCTCGACACAAATTTTGCATAACTCTGTTTTTTTCCTTCTTCACTTGAACATGGCACTCTTTCGAAAATAGATAAATAGATAAATAATAAAAAATAAGAACATTACTTGTTATCATGTCAAAAGAAGGAAAAAATCCTGCTCACGTGATTATGTGTCTTTTTAAAAATATTTACATAACCTTTTTATTTTTATTTATATATCTGTTTAAGCTTTTTTGTCAGTGTACTAGAAGGAATTCAGTTGATTATAACCCTTTCTGCGTGTTCTTTACATTACAATAGTACAACCCTGAATCCGATGTCGCAATACTACACCGTTCAACACTGTAAAACTGAAACCAAGCTGTTCTGCTGAAAAGGGGCACCATTTTCTTCTCATTCATATTTATATCGATTCTTTGCTTTAAAAAACTAAAGTAATTACGTGTTTACTTTTTTAATATCCTATTTTGCTGTTTCGGATTATTTTACTAAAGTAAGTAAATCTCCATTATTTTTCAAAACTGTTTTTGGTTCTTTGTTTTTCGATATTTCGTTGATATTATTTAGTAAGAGTGTTTAGCAGAAAAGCCAACAAACGACTACCAGAAAAGTAAATATGCAAGAAATAAATGTTACCATAGTCAATAAAAGTTCAGTTCATGTTTTGTTTTTGTTTTGAAATAGTTTTTAATGCTGTTTTCTTGAAATAATTTCAGTGAACCGAAATTAAAACGAAATTTGAGGCAATAACTACTTAAATGAATTTTTATATAAACTACACATGCCATAATCGAATATTCCTCAAGCACAAAATAACGGAAAACATTAAAATATGTTTATAAATATTCCTTACGTTGATGGAACTCTCTTAAATTGTTAACAGAGAATGCTCAGGTGCTCCTCCTTCAAATTGAAAACGGGGCTCTCCATTTCAAAGTCGCTGCCATTTTGATTTTTTTTTAAACCGGTTTGTGAATTACAAAAAAAACAAACTTTTTTTACAAACTACTTAAAAATACAAACCAATGAACTTTTCTACCATAAAAGTAACTTTTATTGACTATGGTAACATTTATTTCTTGTATATTTATATTATTATATATATAACATTTTCTCTTTGTAAGGAAACATTATTTTGTTGGTTACTCTTGGCTACGAATAGAAACAAAATTGATATAAAAAAATATATTTTCGCGAAAATTATCTTTACTTTCATCATATTTTGCTTAGGGTAAAATTTTTGAGTATCAAAACCTATCTCTTTACAACCCCCTCCTTTTCATAACCTATCATACTTTCATCAATCACAGTCCATTTTCTGTTGGCTGTTTTGAACCCAATCAACGACTTCTGCTAGTATATATATATATATATATATATATATATATATAGAGAGAGAGAGAGAGAGAGAGAGAGAGAGATATTAGGAGCTATATTTGGTAAAAAGTAGGGAAAAAGTGCTTAGTACGTTAGTAGAGTTAAATATGTTTTTATTATTTCAACCTCAGGGATTTGGAAATAAAGAAATGGGGGAGAAATCTAGATAATATGTCGTTAGAATTGTAATTACAGATTAAGAATAGAAAGAAAGAAATTGAAATGAATTAAAAAGAAGAGAGGAAATTATTTGTTAAAAGGGGAAAAAGGGGGGCAAGGAAAATACAAGGAAGTTAGAAAGAGAGACTGAAAGAGATAAATAACAAAGAAGAGTATGTCAAACACGTGTCAGTAGAGGGCAGTAGTGATTGTGCATGCCAACAAAGTTATAAATTCGGTTAGGGTTTCTGTGGTGGTAGGGGTAAATGGAGCAAAGATATGTCAATCTCAAAAAGAAGGTAGATAGATGTGCCCAATAAAAATGAAAGGATAATGTTTATAGATTTTTAATTAGTAAAAGTTGTAAAGTACATGCGAAGCTGTAATATATTTATTGGCTAGTTACGGAATTTTATTTAAATTTAGGTGGGATGTGAAGGTTTGGAGTTTTAAAATTTATTTTCTGAACAATCAAGGTTTTAATAAACATAGGTTGGGTGATTTTATTTAAGTAATTAACATAGGTTGGGTGATTTTATTTAAGTAATTAACATAGGTTGGATGATTTTATTTAAGTAATTAACATAGGTTGTGTGATTTTATTTAAGTAATTAACATAGGTTGGATAATTTTATTTAAGTAATTAACATAGGTTGGATGATTTTATTTAAGTAATTAACATAGGTTGGATGAATTTATTTAAGTAATTAACATAGGTTGGATGATTTTATTTAAGTAATTAACATAGGTTGGATGATTTTATTTAAGTAATTAACATAGGTTGGATGAATTTATTTAAGTAATTAACATAGGTTGGATGATTTTATTTAAGTAATTAACATAGGTTGGATGATTTTATTTAAGTAATTAACATAGGTTGGATGATTTTATTTAAGTAATTAACATAGGTTTGATGATTTTATTTAAGCAATTAACATAGGTTTGATGATTTCATTTAAGTAATTAACATAGGTTGGATAAATTTATTTAAGTAATTAACATAGGTTGGATGATTTTATTTAAGTAATTAACATAGGTTGGATGATTTTATTTAAGTAATTAACATAGGTTTGATGATTTTATTTAAGTAATTAACATAGGTTGGATGAATTTATTTAAGTAATTAACATAGGTTGGATGATTTTATTTAAGTAATTAACATAGGTTGGATGATTTTATTTAAGCAATTAACATAGGTTTGATGATTTTATTTAAGTAATTAACATAGGTTGGATGATTTTATTTAAGTAATTAACATAGGTTGGATGATTTTATTTAAGTAATTAACATAGGTTGGATAATTTTATTTAAGTAATTAACATAGGTTGGATGATTTTATTTAAGTAATTAACATAGGTTGGATGAATTTATTTAAGTAATTAACATAGGTTGGATGATTTTATTTAAGTAATTAACATAGGTTGGATGAATTTATTTAAGTAATTAACATAGGTTGGATGAATTTATTTAAGTAATTAACATAGGTTGGGTGATTTTATTTAAGTAATTAACATAGGTTGGATGATTTTATTTAAGTAATTAACATAGGTTGGATGATTTTATTTAAGTAATTAACATAGGTTGGGTGATTTTATTTAAGTAATTAACATAGGTTGGGTGATTTTATTTAAGTAATTAACATAAGTTGGGTGATTTTATTTAAGTAATTAACATAGCTTGGGTGATTTTATTTAAGTAATTAACATAGGTTGGGTGATTTTATTTAAGTAATGAACATAGGGGTTGGATAATTTTATTTAAGTAATTAACATAGGTTGGATGATTTTATTTAAGTAATTAATATAGGTTGGGTGATTTTATTTAAGTAATTAACATAGGTTGTGTGATTATATTTAAGTAATTAACATAGGTTGTATGATTTTATTTAAGTAATTAACATAGGTTGTACTGTTTTATTTAAGTAATTAACATAGGTTGGATGATTTTATTTAAGTAATTAACATAGGGGTTGGATGATTTTATTTAAGTAAAACTTAAGTAAGGTAAAGGAATATAGCTATTATTATAATTACTACAAACGCGATGAAAGATAGATAATTATTAAAATTATTACTAACGGGATGAAAGATAGATAATTGTTATTCTTATTACTAACGGGATGAAAGATAGATTATTATTATTATTACTAACGGGATGAAAGATACATAATTATTATAATTATTACTAACGGGATGAAAGATAGATAATTATTATTATTACTAACGGGATGAAAGTTAGATAATTATTATTATTATTACTAGCGGGATGAAAGATAGCTAATTTTTATTATTATTACTAATGAAACAAAAGATAAATAATACTACTACTAATTACCATTATTACTAATGGAATAACAGATAAATAATAATAATGATATTATTATTATTATTATTATTATTATTACTAATTAATTATTGATTCTTTTTAAAGGATAAATAGCTATTATATTTTTATAAAGATAAATAATTTTTAGTATTATTATTATTATTACTAACATAGTAAAAGATCAATACCTATTATTTAATAGTGAATAAAAGATAAGTAACTACTATTATTAGTATTACTAATTGAATAAAAGATAAATAAGTATTATTTTATAATCATTACTAATGGAAAAAAATAAATTATTATTATCATTCTTACTAATGAAAGAAATTATTATTTAATAATAATTACTAATTGGATAAAAGATAAATAATAATAATAATAATAATAATAATAATAATAATAATAATAATAATAATAATAGTTAGTAATGGAGTAAAAGATAAATAACTATTATTATTATTATTATCATTATTACTAATGGAGTAAAAGATAATAATCATAATATTATTATTACTAATTATTACTAAGAAAAGATAAATAACTAGTACTATTATTATTACTCCTATTATTGGGGTAAAATGATAAATAACTATTATTATTATTATTATTATTATTAGAAATGGAAAAGAAGATAAATTGCTATGAATTTACAATTATTAGTGGAGTAAAAGATAAACCCTATCATTATTATTATTATTATTATTATTATTATTACTAATGGGATAAAAGATAAATGACTATTAAAAAATGGAATAAGGTGTGAATAACTATTATTGTATAATTATTACTAATGGAATAAAAAAAATCATTCTTGTTCTTCTTCTTCTTCTTCTTCTTCTTCTTCTTCTTATTATTATTATTATTCATGGATACGTGAAACACTATTGATGATAAAGGTTGATAAGAATGTGGTAGGGCTTTTGGAGACAAGTATGGCTCAATGGAAAGCGGTGCTGACAGCAAACAGAGAGTAGATAGGGCAGGTTGGCATTAAACGTGGGATATTTCATGGAGATTCGTTATCGCCACTTCTTTTTGTAATGATAATGATGCCACTGGGCATCCTCTTGAGGAGAGAAAAACTGGGATATAACTTTGGATCTGGTGACAGATGCCTCAACCATCTACTATTTATGGATGATTTGAAAATATTCGGTAGAAATGAAAAGGAAATAGAGAAACTGGTAGAACTTATGGGGACATACTCAGGAGACATTGGGATGGAGTTTGGGATTAGTAAATGTGCCGTGCTGGTGATGAAAAGAGGAGTAAAGGTTCATTTGAATGGAATAGTGCTGTCAAATGGATAAATCATGAAAGAAATAGAAGATACAGGATATAAGTATTTGCGAGTGCTGGAGGGTG
Organism: Euprymna scolopes; assembly: GCF_053919585.1. Lineage (NCBI taxonomy): Eukaryota > Metazoa > Mollusca > Cephalopoda > Sepiida > Sepiolidae > Euprymna > Euprymna scolopes. The sequence continues at coordinate 109,286,945 of NC_136497.1, forward strand.
TAAGCATCATGAACAGAGAAATGAAAGGGAAAGTCAGGAAGGAGTATCTTAGAAGAGTGAAACTAATTGCAAAGTCGAAACTGTATGGAGAAAACCTAATGAAAGCAGTAAATGCATGGGCAGTCAGTGTTTTGAGATACAGTGCGGGAATTTTAGAATGGTCTGACAAGGATTTGCATGCCATGGATATCAAAACAAGAAAAGTTTTAGCAATGTTCAGTAATATTTCACATTCGAAGTAGCGTAGCAAGGCTGTATCAAAAGAGGAAAGAGTGTGGGAGAGGATTGAAAAATGTAAAAGATTGTGTTAGAACCGAGATGTCATTGAAGGAGCATGTGGTTAGAAGTGAGGAGTGGATGCTTAAGGTTTTGGCCAATGAAGTGAAGGTATGTGAGACAAAGGCTGATTATGTGAAACGTATGGATAGAGAAAGGGCAGAGGAACTGGCTAGGAAGAAAATGCATGGAAGGTTCTTCCAGGATATAGCAGAAGTGGCTGATGAAAGATCATGGCAATGGCTTAGAGCTGGGTATCTGGCTAAGAGTACTGAAGCTTTTATTTGTGCAGCACAAGAGCAGGCATTAGGAACACGATTGTTAAAAAAAAGTGGTTTTAGGAGAGGAAGTTGCTGCAGAATGCCGGATTCGTGGTAAGAGCTCAGAGTCAATTGTACACCTTGCAGCAGGGTGTAGTGGACTGGCCCAGAGAGAGTACCGCAAAAGACATGATCGCATGGGACTCAGGGAGGTGTGTAAGAGGGTTGGGGTGAAGTGTGCTGGAAAATGATTTGAGGAGGTGCCTGATGAAGTGAGAACAAGTGAGGATGGCAAGGTAGAGGTATGGTGGGACAAAAAAGTCATAACGACCAAACAATTGGAACTTAATCGTCCGGATTTGGTCGTCATTGACAAGGTCTCAAAAAACTGACAGATTGTAAATTTCTCAGTACCCTGGGACAGGAATGTGTGAGAGAATGAGAAGTGGAGCAATTATGCTCTATTGGCCTTGGAGATAAGGTGTATACCCGGGGTTAAAACACAAATAATCCCGGTCGCAGTTGGTACACTAGGAGTAGTATCAAGTCGTCTGGAAGAACAATTGAAAAAACTACAAATCCCCAATGTTTTCGGCGGCCTTCAAACCTCTGCAATTATAGGTACCACCAACATTCTTAGGAAAACTCTTGATCTTTGAAGCTCCTGGTTTGAAGCCAGGATAAAGGGAAATCCTCTGGAAATTAATCCCATCCCTTTCCAGAGAGATGTTCATAAACGAAATCAGAATTCTTATTAATGGAATAAAAGATGAATAACTATTATTTTATAATTATTGCTAATAGGATAAATGATGGATAACTATTTTTATTATGTATTATTAAAAGGTGTGGGTTCAATGTAGTTTATAGTAGTATTGGTATATCCATATCTATAGTATTGGTATATCCACTATTTTTTAAGGCTGCTTCATAGAAGGTTTTGTGCAAGTAGTCAAGGAGCAAGGAAAGACCGAGGAGTGAGCACTGACCAGACCTCCATTGTGTAACAAAGTAAGGGTGTGGGTAGGTTGATGCCCCCCCCCCGTTAGGAAGAAAGGCAAAACCACTTGGTATCAAGTTGTTTATTTAAGAAACCTGAGAACTCTGTGCGTTAAAGGTTAACAAAAACTGTATTTACTAACTGTTTATTTGAGTTCGATCAGATCTTTGAAGCGAGCCATTGTGCTATTTTTGTAAATGATAATTTAGATTTTGGACTGAGAATTGAATTTCTAAACAAAAAAGAAATAATATCCACGTGATGTTCAGAGGGCGATATAATTGTTTATATATATATCAACAAGTCAGATGGACAAAAGAGAGAATGCGCAGAGCAGAGCGGGGTCTTGACTGGGAAATGCGCAGATGACAGTCTCTCAGATGGAAAGTTACAGAGAACACAGAAAGTCAGAGCAGAGTGGGCTTTTGATTTAAAACACATTTCTAGAGAATGCGCGACATTTCTTGGAGGAGAGATGCGCAGAGAGAAACACAGTCAAAGCAGAGTTGGCTCTTGACTTGACACATTTCTTCAGATACCCAGAGACCGACACTCCACAAGGTTACAAGCCATATTCTTAGCATAATAACACATCGCTTCCTTCAGGACTCTGAAAGAATTATAAGGACTGTACTGTTTTTTTTGTTAATATATATTTGGTGCAGAATCGTTTATCCTGTTTGTTTTCTTTTACTACACAAAAAAAATCCACGGCTCTCTTTCGACAATGTTCGTCGTTAAGAGGGTACACAACAAATTGGTCCAGGATATATAACTAGATGATCAACCGATAATTCGGTCACTTCCCCATACCAGTAACTTTAGACATCCAAGAATTATCACCGGCAGTGGAAGGGTTTCGAGGTCGACGATCGTCCTCGACCAACTGGTGAAAGAGTGAGGGTGACATTTGGAGCTGTTTACCAGGATTATCGAAATCAGGAAGAAGGTGTGTTAGTTAACCAAAAAAAAAACAAACAAAAAAAAAAAAAAGGAGGTTTACTGTTTATAACAGGTGGGACCTCCCAACAAGCGAGTCAACAAAAAGCAGCGCTCAACCAGGAATATCTCGGCGATCAGGTAGGAAAACCACTATTTTCGTTCTTTTCACTTCCTTTTTGCTTTGTCATTGTTCGTTTTTGGACTTTCTTGTGGGCTTTTTCAAAGAGCGCTTAATTTGTTTTTTAATAATATGGAATCCTTAGGGCTGCAGAGGAGTTGGGTCGTGGGATTGAAGAGAGGGGTCGGCTAACCCCAAAACTTAATGTAACGGGATCCAGAATTCCACTGTTCACAGGTTTGGCTGTGGAGTTGGGACCCTGGCTCAAAGCAATAGAAAAGAAAGGGCGCATCTATAACCTGCCGGGGGCCAATATGATCTTACTGGCGTATGACTATACCGAGGGCGTTGCCTCAGAATAGATTGGGGAGTATTTAGATAAGTACAGATCCCAAACCAACTGGGAGAGGTTTGAACATGACATCCAGCAGCACTTCGGCAGTCACTCGAGCCGAACAGAGGCAGCTCAAGCGCTGATAGGGGTGAAGCAGAGGGATGGAGAATCCATTGCTCACCTAGAGGGACGCATGAGCGTTCTTGCTAAGGTAGCCTACACGGATCAAGATCGGAGAAATGATCCGGCTACCCAGGCCCAGCTGGCAGAGTTCTTCACGGACGCTTTGAGTAATTCTCTGTTGCGTGAGGATGTGGCAAGGGCAGAACCTAACACGTTGAAGGAGGCCTGTGCACAGGCTTGACGAGCTGAAGCTCTTCTCCAGAGATTAGGAAAATTAGAGGAGAACAAGACAGACTGGTTGAAGGTCTGCTACGGATGCGGTCGACGAGGACACATCCGAGCAAAATGCCCTGAGCTTCAGAGTTGGGAAGAAGAAGCCACGAATCCAGAACACCGGGACTTAAGGGTAGGGGGAAGATACATACCTCATCCTAACTTTAAGAGGGGTCTATTGTGCTTTGTTTGCCAGAAAGAAGGGCACAGGGCACATGAATGTAGGATTAAGGACAGAAACAATCCACCCAGAACCAAATTAAAACCCAGGAAGACCCCAACAAAGAAATCTTTAAATTAGTTAGGGTTGCCCCAGTAGCAAAAGGGCGGGTGACCCCTAGGAGAGATAGAAATGTCCGGAAAAGCATAGATGGGGCTTTAAAATTAAAATGCTACAATTGCCGAAAAGAGGGGCACTATAGTTATCAGTGCAGAGACGGGGTGCACTGTTTCAACTGTGGCCGCCCGAGACATTCAAAGAGGGCCTGTATGTTGAGACCTAAGTGTTTTAAGTGTGGCAGTGAAGAACACTTAATTCGGAGTTGCAAGGCAAAGGGGTTCGTACGGTGTGACGAGTGTAAGGAAAGAGGGCACACCACAACTAGCTGTTCACTTAAGGAGACATGCCAGGGGTTCAGGAAGAGCGGGCCTTTATGGGACAGTCGTAGAAAGAGGAAAAGTAAAGTTAAGAATCCTTTGGACAAGGATAGAGATGAGATTAAGTTATGTCAAATATGGTTCGAAGATGACGAACTCACCTGCAACATTGAGATAAAGGGCGAAACGTTCAGAGCGCTGATAGACACCGGATCGGAAGTTTCAGTCATTAGTTCTTTAGAGTTGCAAAGACTAAGACTCCCCGCCGACCGATTTATGTCGATTAAGGTGAATGCATTTCAAGCAGATAGGGGTAGATTCAGATTAGATTGGATGCTGGAAGTAAAGATAAAGGTGGGGGAGACCGAGACATCCCACACACTGTATGTAGCACCAAAAATGACCCACGACGTGATACTGGGAGGAGACTGGCTTAGACAGAGGAAAGCCGTATTAAAATTCGACCCTCCAAAGTTAGTCCTTGGGGAGGAAGAGATTATTTTAGGTAGCACGATGCTCGCTCGAGTGGACCTCATGTCTCGTGAAGATTAAAAGATTCCACCTAGAACGGCGGTGACAAGCTGGGGTGAGATAGAAGTGGCTATAAGGGATAACGAAGCCGTTTATCAGGTGTTACCCCTTGCCACATGGAAGAGGACGAGGACGTGACAGTGTTACCAGCATTAGTGCAGGAAGGTCAGGCGCAGACTCTTCCGGTAGTTGTAGCAAATACGAGTCTGAAGACGGTTAACATTAAATCAGGAACTAAGTTGGGCAGAGCTTCAGTGTTAACATTAAAAACTAGGGTGAGGTGCGAAGAAATGCTTGTAGAGAGTGAAGCAATTGGTGACAAGGTAGAATTAGACTGTCTTGACCAATACCGAGAAAGATTAGGAAGACTAGTTAAAGCTAATAAGCGAGTGTTAGCTAAGTCAGATAAGGAGTTAGGTAATACACGTACAGTAAAAATGTCGATTGACACGGGAGACCATCAACCAATAAAGATGAGGCCGTACAGAACGCCTATTTGGAAGAGAGAGTTAGTTGAGAAAGCAGTAAGGAGATGGGAGAGGCTGGTATTATTGAGGCATCTCAATCACCTTGGGGTTTTCCAGTAGTAGTAGTGGAGAAAAAGGATGGGGAAAATAGATTTTGCGTAGATTTTAGAGAACTTAATAAGATAACAAAATCTACTGCATATCCTCTGCCCTTGATAGACAACATTTTGGTGATGCTAGGAAAAGCCCATTTGATGTTTGAAATGAATAGGGATGAGCATGAAGTGGAGAATGCTACCGTGGTTTTTGATAAAGCCACCAGTCCTGATCAATCTAGTACAGAACCGAGACTACCAACAAACCCCGCATCTAATACCCTACCAACGTTGGAGATACATATGTGAAGAAGACTGAAGTCGGGTAATCAAGAAAGAGCCATGGAATGAAATCCGGAGAAAAATGAACTATCGAATAAATAATTGCATGCGTCAAATATGTATATATGTATGTGTGTATATATATATATATATATATGTAAAAAAATAAATAAATAAATAAAATAATAATAATAATAATGAGGGTTCTGGACTCTTATAAAACCAGAATGAACTGAAAGCAGATTTAAAAAAAAAACACGAACTCTGAAAGAAAACTTTTTGCATGTGCATGAAAGATAAAGCTTTTAAAAATTTTCTCCTTTTATTAACCAAATAGCTAAATAATATGAATTGTAAAACCACAGAGATTCCCTAGTATTAAGGTCAAGTAAGAAGAAGTGGGTTAGAAAAAATATTGATCTCAATATTGTTTCTTTTAAGTAAGGGAGGTAATGTAACAAAGTAAGGGTGTGGGTAGGTTGATGCCCCCCCCCGTTAGGAAGAAAGGCAAAACCACTTGGTATCAAGTTGTTTATTTAAGAAACCTGAGAACTCTGTGTGTTAAAGGTTAACAAAAACTGTATTTACTAACTGTTTATTTGAGTTCGATCAGATCTTTGAAGCGAGCCATTGTGCTATTTTTGTAAATGATAATTTAGATTTTGGACTGAGAATTGAATTTCTAAACAAAAAAGAAATAATATCCACGTGATGTTCAGAGGGCGATATAATTGTTTATATATATATCAACAAGTCAGATGGACAAAAGAGAGAATGCGCAGAGCAGAGCGGGCTCTTGACTGGGAAATGCGCAGATGACAGTCTCTCAGATGGAAAGTTACAGAGAACACAGAAAGTCAGAGCAGAGTGGGCTTTTGACTTAAAACACATTTCTAGAGAATGCGCGACATTTCTTGGAGGAGAGATGCGCAGAGAGAAACACAGTCAAAGCAGAGTTGGCTCTTGACTTGACACATTTCTTCAGATACCCAGAGACCGACACTCCACAAGGTTACAAGCCATATTCTTAGCATAATAACACATCGCTTCCTTCAGGACTCTGAAAGAATTATAAGGACTGTACTGTTTTTTTTTTTGTTAATATATATTTGGTGCAGAATCGTTTATCCTGTTTGTTTTCTTTTACTACACAAAAAAAATCCACGGCTCTCTTTCGACGACGTTCGTCGTTAAGAGGGTACACAACGAATTGGTCCAGGATATATAACTAGATGATCAACCGATAATTCGGTCACTTCCCCATACCAGTAACTTTAGACGGCCAAGAATTATCACCGGCAGTGGAAGGGTTCCGAGGTCGATGATCGTCCTCGATCAACTGGTAAAAGGGTGGGGGTGACAGCTGTATAAGTGCGAAGAGAACTGGGACCTTATTGCCACTCAAATTCCAGTAAAGACCAATGGCCACTGCCAATGAAAAATCAATGGCAAGCAGCTGTTGTGATAATGCAAATTTATTTGCAAATGGTATCGAAAGAGGTGGAGAGTACTGGAAAATCTTGGGAGACTCATTGCCACTCAACTTCCAGGAAACACCGCAGGCTGTATTCAATGAGATCTTTGATGACCTGTGTGAAAACTGTTTGTGAACTAATAATAATAATAATAATTATTATTATTATTATTATTATTATTATTATTTATCTGTTATTCAATTAGCAATAATTATTAAATAATAATAATAGTTTTTCATCAGTAATAATTAGTAATAACGATAATAATAATTATCAATCTTTTATTCCATTAGCAATAATAATTATGTTTTTTACTTTTATTCCACTAGTAATAATTATAAAATAATAATAATAATAGTTACTTATCTTTTATTCATAATTAAATAATAGTTTTTATCTTTTACTACTTTAGTAATAATAATAATAATAAAAGTTATTAAATTAAATTAAATTAAATTTAAAAAAATATAAAAGTTATTTATCCTTTATTCCATTAGTAATAATAATAATTATTATAATCTTTTATTCCATTAGTAATAATAATAATTATTATCTAGCCTTCATCTCATTAGTAATAATTATAATAATAGCTATATACCCCTTACTGGCATGGTGCCCGGTGTTGGAGGTGTGTGTTGAGCAAAAAAAAAAGTGGTAGTAGGAAGGTAGGCTTGAACCGTGAAGGAGAAAAAGAACGGGGAGGGGGGAAACTGTTACATCAACCGTCAAGCCGGAAGTAACATAGGTTTAAATTAAGGCTAGACAATCGAAAAGAGGGGATGACTTTAAAAAATATCGGTGAAAAAAGTGACCCTTCCCTGTAGAAAATTGCCAAGTTGGAGGTGAAGACATTAATGTTTTTAGCCAATTTTTCGGTATTTGTCGTCTGAAGGGTCGAGCTTCAAAACGATACTGATCTTGTGAAAATCCGTCGCCTCTGTCAAAAGTTTTAGGCAGACATGCAAACATACATACATACATACATTTACATATTGGTAGCTCAAATTTTCGACTCAAACCGATTAAAAAGCTTGCCCTATCTCTGAATACCCTTTATGTAAAATTTCAATTGTCTGAGTAATTTGGTAAGGACCGCACAGGTCAAAGTTTTTTTTTTACTTTGACCCCTATTATGACCACTTACTGTTTTTTGAGTGAAAATTGATAGAGTTATTGTGTAGAGAAATGTGCACAGACAGACACTTTCACTTTTATAGATACTAAGCATTTCAGCCTGGTGTTTGGAGGTGTATGTTGAGCAAAAAAAAAAAAAACGCGGTCAATTTTTTAAAATTTGACCCCTAGTATTACCCCTTAACATTTATTGTTTTGGGCTCATATCTAAAATTTCAAGTGTTTAGGCCAAAAATTGGCAGAGGAGTTTAGTAGAGTTCTCAAACGTCAAATTGTTGAACTTTGACCCCTTAACAGCCAAATTTCTGACCGAAAATGGATTACAAAGATTTTCCTTGTATATCAAATTTCAAGTCTGTAGACTTAAAATTGACAGTTATTGCATATGAAAATGTACACAGACACACAGACACAGACACACAGACACACACAGAGACACGTTCACTTTTATAGATACTAGCAGTTCCGCCCGGTTTTGCTCGGGCCCTATGTACTGTTCATAAGGTTATGTGCATATGTATATATTAAAAAGTGTGAATATGTAAAGTAATGCCTTTCTGTATAATAGTCTTCCTTAACTACCATAGAGAAAAGACAGAGATTTTCACTTTTATAGATAGATAGAGGTATCTATCTCTATCTATCTATATAGATAGATAGATAGATAGATTGGATGCAATATATAGTAATGATTTAAAAAGTATAAAAACAAACTCATGCGCCACCACTGAGAATCGAAACCAAAACATTCAGCTCACGATTTAATTGCCTATGCCGTCAATGTCTGGGCTATGAAAACATGTTTACTGCAAGGCTAAAAAATTAAAACATGAACCAATAGCTACTATGTTATGCATTCGTAATGCCGGCATTCGACCTTCACCTGGCAAATTTCATTTTTTTTAATTTTCACACTTTTGCACCGATTTTTCCAGGCTAAAACCCAATTTATAAAGTTTTGCATGGATTCGAATACCTAATATATGAAGTTTCATGTCTGTAGACCAAAACTGTAGGAGGAGTTTGGTAGGCAAAATTTGTTAAACAAAAATATATACATATACATAAATATATATGGAACCAATTTTGTGTTTCCTGTGAACATTTTACGCAAATATTATGCAACTATAAATCATGTAGAATATCTGCATGAATATAATTACACGTAAAGATGATTATCCCATTAGAAAACCGAAGCAACTAACAGGGAATTAATTAAAATGAATGTTTAAAAGAATATGCAAATTAGCTAGATCTTTTGCTAGTGAATGCAATTCCACAACCCATATATAAGAAAATTGTATTTTCTTTTTAAATAAGTAGAAAACAGGGTTTTTAATATGAATATCAATACACACGAAAAAAAAAAAACGAATTTGTAGGCATATAGATAGATATAGATTACAATTCTAACTACTTATTATCTATATTTCTCCCCCATCTCTTTCTTTTCTTTTCCTTTTCTCTCAATCCTCCCTCTCCCCTATCCATCCAGCACTTCAACTCTTGGTTTTTTGATGCTCACTTGTAATTTACAAGAATCTTTCTTCTAATTTATTTTGGCTTGGATTGTTTGATGGGATCGGTAGGATAATTTTATTGCCCTTTCGATTGAAACAACTTGTAATGATTTAAGCAAGGTTGAAATAATAAAAACAATATATATATATATATATATATATATATATATATATATATATATATATATATATATATATATATGCATGCATAATAAAAACAATATATATATATATGTATATATATATATATATATATATATATATATATATATATATATGCATGCATGCTAGTGCAACATATACAGTACATGGTTGCTCTTGGTTGTTGATTGCATTCGGATGTGACAGGCTCTTCAGAATCTCAATATGAATACACTTGCTACATATAACCTCAGTGATGAGTTTTAGAAGATAAAACAACTATGGATGATTATATTTTACTAGCAAAAGTACCCGTCATTGACTGGGTTCAAAAACAGCCTACACAAAATGGACTCTGATTTATGAAAGTATGATAGGTTATGAAAAGGAACGGTTGTAAAGAGATAGCTTCGAATTTGGGGGTATCAAAACCAAAGCAAAATATGATAAAAGTAAAAATAAAATAGATAAACCGCATAATTTATTATACAATACCTGTTCACACTGAAACACTATCACAATATTCTGTGGATCTATATTAAAAAACCTTGTTAAACTTTGTGACATATTTCCATTCTATGGAGGTCAGGTGCGAACGAACACCCGATAATTTTATTATACCATATTTCTTCAAACTAAAACATAATTATTAAAGTATACTTTGCAGATAGATATGAAAAGTCTTTATTAAAGTTTGTGTCTATTTCGATTCTATGGAGGCCAGGCGCGAACGCAAACCCCACAATATTTTTATACCATCCCTATTTAAGTTAAAACATACTTATCAAAGTATTATGTACATCTATATCAAAAGCACTTGTAAACGTTTTTTTTTTAATTTTTAAATTTTTTATTTCCATACTTTGTGAACTAGGCGCGTACGCAGACCCCACAATTTTAATGAATCATCATTATGCCAGATCAAACATACCCATTCCTGTATCTCGATACATCTTCTATCATTATATGTGATCAGTTTTCTATAATAGTCAACCATATAGGAACCTATTCGTGACCAGACACACACACACAGACGTTCAGCTTTATATTATAGATATATAAATATGCTCCCTTTTATAGGTTGATCTTTCCAGTAAAGGAAATAACAGTTTTCAGTTAGTGTAAAGCAATACTCTGTAAAAAATAGCTTTCTACAAGTCGTCTGGGCAACATGGGATATCATCCTTAAACAAAGAAAGTACATATCTAGTGCTATAATTTCTTCTACTGATTAGCACAATATGCTTATTAATCACATTTAGATATAATCAATTATTTGAATTTTGAATTTCAGCATGGATACACTTGTTACAGCTAGCCACAGAGATGAGTTGTAGACAACAAAAGCAGCTGTCTGTGAATTTAATATAGTTTTTGAAGAAAACGGTGATTAATTATATTGAATATTTAAAAAGAATAAATAATCTTTTATTAGATTTGTGTGTGAACACGTTTTTGGTTGAATAGAATGAAAATAATTCTATACTTGTCTCACTTGTCTCATAAGTAACATTTTCTTCTTCTTCTTCTTCTTCTTTATCATCATCAGCTGCAGAATGAAAGATGTTCATATTTAGTAGATTTAAAATTATATTTTTCATTATTAATTGGTGATTCGCTTTTTGAAATTTTGAACTTATTCTCAGATTATAGGATAAGAAATGGTAATGCACAACTGCAATCTCTACCTGTTCCCTCCAAATTTGTAGACAATCTATAAAATAACTTCAACTTTAGTCAAAGATTTGGTCAGTAAATTATTAAGATATTAAGATTTGGTAAATAAATTATTAAGATATTAAGATTTGGTAAGTAAATTATTAAGATATTAAGATTTGGTACGTAAATTATTAAGATATTACAATTTCGTAAGTAAATTATTTAAGATATTAAGATTTGGTGAGAAAATTATTAAGATATAAAGATTGGGTGAGTAAATTATTATATATTAAGATTTGGTAATAAATTATTAAGATATTAAGATTTGGTAATAAATTATTAAGATATTAAGATTTGATAAGTAAATTATTAAGATATTAAGATTTGGTAAAAAATTAAGATATTAAGATTGGGTAAGTAAATTATTAAGATATTAAGATTTGGTAAGTAAATTATTAAGATATTAAGATTTGGTAAGTAAATTATTAAGATATTAAGATTTGGTAAGTAAATTATTAAGATATTAAGATTTGCTAAGTAAATTATTAAGATATTAAGATTTGCTAAGTAAATTATTAAGATATTAAGATTTGGTAAGAAAATTATTAACATATTAAGATTGGGTAAGTAAATTGTTAAATATAAAGATTGGGTCAGTAAATTGTAAAATATAAAAATTGGGTCAGTAAATTATTAAGATATTAAGATTTCGTAAGTAAATTATTAAATATAAAAATTGGGTAAGTAAATTATTAAGATATTAAAATTTCGTGAGTAAATTATTAAGATATAAAATTTTGTGAGTAAATTATTAAATATTAAGATTTAGTAAGTAAATTATTAAGATATACAGATTAGGTAAGTAAATTATTAAATATAAAGATTGGGTAAGTAAATTATTAAGACATTAAGATTTGGTCAGTAAATTATTAAGATATTAAGATTTGGTAAATAAATTATAACGATATTAAGATTTGGAATAAATTATTACTTACCAAATCTTAATATCTTAATAATTTACTCACCAGATCTTAATATCTTAATAATTTACTTACTAAATCTTAATATCTTAATAATTTACTTACTAAATCTTAATATCTTAATAATTTACTTACCAAATCTTAATATCTTAATAATTTACTTACCAAATCTTAATATCTTAATAATTTACTTACTAAATCTTAATATCTTAATAATTTACTTACCAAATCTTAATATCTTAATAATTTACTTACTAAATCTTAATATCTTAATAATTTACTTACCCAATCTTAATATGTTAATAATTTACTTACTAAATCTTAATATCTTAATAATTTACTTACCAAATCTTAATATCTTAATAATTTACTTACTAAATCTTAATATCTTAATAATTTACTTACCAAATCTTAATATCTTAATAATTTACTTACCAAATCTTAATATCTTAATAATTTACTTACCCAATCTTAATATCTTAATAATTTACTTACCAAATCTTAATATCTTAATAATTTACTCACCAAATCTTAATATCTTAATAATTTACTTACCAAATCTTAATATCTTAATAATTTACTTACCAAATCTTAATATCTTAATAATTTACTTACCAAATCTTAATATCTTAATAATTTACTCACCAGATCCTAATATCTTAATAATTTACTTACTAAATCTTAATATCTTAATAATTTACTTACCAAATCTTAATATCTTAATAATTTACTTACCAAATCTTAATATCTTAATAATTTACTTACTAAATCTTAATATCTTAATAATTTACTTACCCAATCTTAATATCTTAATAATTTACTTACCAAATCTTAATATCTTAATAATTTACTTACCAAATCTTAATATCTTAATAATTTACTTACCAAATCTTAATATCTTAATAATTTACTTACCAAATCTTAATATCTTAATAATTTACTTACCAAATCTTAATATCTTAATAATTTACTCACCAGATCTTAATATCTTAATAATTTACTTACTAAATCTTAATATCTTAATAATTTACTTACTAAATCTTAATATCTTAATAATTTACTTACCAAATCTTAATATCTTATTAATTTACTTACTAAATCTTAATATCTTAATAATTTACTTACTAAATCTTAATATCTTATTAATTTACTTACTAAATCTTAATATCTTAATAATTTACTTACCAAATCTTAATATCTTAATAATTTACTTACTAAATCTTAATATCTTAATAATTTACTTACTAAATCTTAATATCTTAATAATTTACTTACTAAATCTTAATATCTTAATAATTTACTTACTAAATCTTAATATCTTATTAATTTACTTACTAAATCTTAATATCTTAATAATTTACTCACCAGATCTTAATATCTTAATAATTTACTTACTAAATCTTAATATCTTAATAATTTACTTACTAAATCTTAATATCTTAATAATTTACTTACCAAATCTTAATATCTTAATAATTTACTTACTAAATCTTAATATCTTAATAATTTACTTACTAAATCTTAATATCTTAATAATTTACTTACTAAATCTTAATATCTTAATAATTTACTTACTAAATCTTAATATCTTATTAATTTACTTACTAAATCTTAATATCTTAATAATTTACTCACCAGATCTTAATATCTTAATAATTTACTTACTAAATCTTAATATCTTAATAATTTACTTACTAAATCTTAATATCTTAATAATTTACTTACCAAATCTTAATATCTTAATAATTTACTCACCAGATCTTAATATCTTAATAATTTACTTACTAAATCTTAATATCTTAATAATTTACTTACTAAATCTTAATATCTTAATAATTTACTTACCAAATCTTAATATCTTAATAATTTACTTACTAAATCTTAATATCTTAATAATTTACTTACCAAATCTTAATATCTTATTAATTTACTTACTAAATCTTAATATCTTAATAATTTACTTACCCAATCTTAATATGTTAATAATTTACTTACTAAATCTTAATATCTTAATAATTTACTTACCAAATCTTAATATCTTAATAATTTTCTTACTAAATCTTAATATCTTTATAATTTACTTACTAAATCTTAATATCTTAATAATTTACTTACCCAATCTTAATATCTTAATAATTTACTCACCAGATCTTAATATCTTAATAATTTACTTACTAAATCTTAATATCTTAATAATTTACTTAACAAATCTTAATATCTTAATAATTTACTTACCAAATCTTAATATCTTAATAATTTACTTACTAAATCTTAATATCTTAATAATTTACTTACCAAATCTTAATATCTTATTAATTTACTTACTAAATCTTAATATCTTAATAATTTACTTACCCAATCTTAATATGTTAATAATTTACTTACTAAATCTTAATATCTTAATAATTTACTTACCAAATCTTAATATCTTAATAATTTTCTTACTTAATCTTAATATCTTTATAATTTACTTATTAAATCTTAATATCTTTATAATTTACTTACTAAATCTTAATATCTTAATAATTTACTTACCAAATCTTAATATCTTAATAATTTTCTTACTTAATCTTAATATCTTTATAATTTACTTAGCAAATCTTAATATCTTAATAATTTACTGACGAAATCTTAATATCTTAATAATTTACTTACCAAATCTTAATATCTTTATAATTTACTTTACAAATCTTAATATCTTAATAATTTACTTAACAAATCTTAATATCTTTATAATTTACTTTACAAATCTTAATATCTTAATAATTTACTTAACAAATCTTAATATCCTAATAATTCACTTACCAAATCTTAATATCTTAATAATTTACAAATTTCATAATTCACAACTCAGTGAAACGAATCAGCCTTGTATTTCAGATGTGACCAAATCTCACTATTCACATTCCATTTGTTAACCTTATTTTGTATAACCTACTTGTTCCTACATTAAATATTGTTACAGAATGGTTTCAGTTATGATCTGGTGACTTCTTATTTGATCCCCCTTTATTAAAATGTTCAAAATATATTGGTTAGTCACTTTTAATGGTAGCAACATATGTCTTTTTACTTTTGTTATGCATATATCAACCAAACTTAAATTCTGTTAAAATTTCATTCTTTCAAAAATCACTATAATTTTGGTAAATATGAAAGATATTATGGATGGTAAAATATCTAAATTATTAAATAAATGCTGACAATGTTTCTTAAAATCATAAAATTCCCCTTTTTTATGATTAAAAATATTGGTTAGTTTTAAAGAATGATTCAATAAAATTTTTTTATAATTTCGAAAGTGTAGCATGAAAAATGATTTTCTCTTTTACTTTTTCTAAACATCAAAATTAATAGTTTTAAAGAAATTAAATTTTTTTATTTCAGAAAAAATATATGGAATAAACATATTTCCTTGTTTTTTTAAACTCATTTTCCATAAAAAAGAATTTTTATTGAGAGTGACGGGTACAATAGGCATAAATAATAACGTTATTTTTATAATTAAATATTGTTGTAATTTGGAACAGGGTTTTTAAGTTTAAAGGCAGATAATTATTGAGTTATTTCTTTGTTTTTGTAACAATATTTATTACTGTAATGCACAAATTCTTCAAATTATATTGAACTTAGCAGGGAGACCCAACATTGCCTGTAATTGAATGAGGGACAACAAGTCTTTTATACTTCCAATACTTTTATTGACAGAAAAATCAATGAAATCGCTCATTTTTCAATCAAATCAATTGATTACTTACTCTAGTTGGGGACCGGCTGTGGTGCACTGGCACAAAAGCTTCACATGCAACTTTGCAGTGACTTAATCTATAATATATTGTAGTCTACATTGCACTGTAGAGAACCTGCTGTTTATTTTACAAAATTATTTTATATAATAGCTTAAGTTAAAGTTTAAAATGCGAAAGTCAAGTATCATAATTCAATCATATCAAAGATGTTGATTTTATATGCTTGGACCTTCTGCTTGTGTAGTGATAAAACTTCTGAAATGCATTTGTGATGTTAGGCTGTATAAGGGTGTTAACTTTAGTCAAAATCGCCTATTCCTACTTTAATTAGATCTTTTCGATTATCACTTTTCAATATTTGTCAGAGTTATGGAGAGTAGACAATGCATTGTGGATGCGTTATCGGCAGCTCCCGTTACTCTTGCTTCTCTTTATTTGTCACTCAGTCCTCATATTTTATTGAGTGATTTTTCTGACAAAGGGAGAAGAAAAAGCTGTATTCTAGGTTGGCAGTATTTTGCATGAACATCCGCCAGAGATGTCGGAAATTTTCTGTTTCTATGTCTATCCTTGTAGCCATGTCACTAGTAAGGGTGCTGGAGGTAAACGTTTTATCTGAGCTGACGTTATCCGCCTGATAGTCAGGGACCCGAACCTTGGATTATGCACTAATGAAGCTGTCCTATCAGCAGGTGCAAAGTACTGGGATTGCTGTATTGGCATTTGGTGAATGGATTCTGAACCATGCAGTAGCTTTTGGTGGGGCCTCTTGATGCTATATTAGTGGGTAATTGTTACGGCTTTACCTTTACATGTGCTACAAAAAAATATATATTTCTTCATTTCTATTTCTCGCTTACTTTCCCTCTCTGTCCTGCTTCAAGCAAGTCTGTTGACCTAGTCCACAAATCCCAAAACTTCATCATGAAAAGTTTCAATAAAAAATATACGATTAAATCCGGATATCCAACTTCTAACATAGACCCCCACTCCATGTCTCCTTTTCAAACATCAGAGGTCTACGTTCTAACCTTCCAGAGGTTGAAATCCAATTACAGGAGACTAAACCAGACATATTATTTCTAAAGTGAAACTGATATTGGACAGACTATTTCCCTAAATGAGTTTGTAATTAAAAGATACTCTAATTTGACTTTCAAATCTGAGCCGCAAGATCGCCATGAGCATGGAATCTGTGCCTATATAAAAGATGGCTTTCCATGTGGTAGGGACATCTCCGGAGAAGATCCTAACTTACCCTATATGTGCTTCCGGGTCGCACTTGCTCAAACTACTGCATTTATATTTGCTCTCTATTGCCCCGACAACGGTCTTTAAAAGCATATCTGAGAAAATTGACCACGTCCTATCTGCTTATCCTTCAGCTAATATTCATGCCTGTGGAGACTTCAATGTTCACACTGTGGAATGGTTAACTCACTCAAACAACACTGATGGTGAGAGGAGGTTCTATCATGATTTCTCCATTGCTTATGACCTCACTCATTTTCATGAACCCACCCATGTGCCCAATACTGACGGCCAGTATGCAAGTCTCCTAGACCTTTTTCTCACAACTTGCCCTGAACTGTGTTCAGCTTCCATTCTGTCTCCATTTGGAGCTTCCAACCACTCTGTTGTATCAGTTAAGATAAAAATGAAATGTAATAAGTCCTCATCGTACAGTACATCCATACTCTATGGCTGACTGGGATAGCTTCTGTACATTTATATCAGATCTACCTCTACGTTCCAT
Organism: Euprymna scolopes; assembly: GCF_053919585.1. NCBI lineage: Eukaryota > Metazoa > Mollusca > Cephalopoda > Sepiida > Sepiolidae > Euprymna > Euprymna scolopes. The sequence continues at coordinate 109,304,657 of NC_136497.1, forward strand.
GTTTAAAAAGGATGTGTCCTCTATAGTATCAGACCTGATGGAATGGTTAATTGTAGGTATAGACCGTTTCATACTCTTGAAAAAATTCCAGCAAAAACCTAACAGCCAGCCGTGGTTTTCTCCAGAATGTGCTGCTGCCACTGCACACAGAAATCACTTTTTCCATTGCTCCCAACGTAATAGATGTACTGAGACTAAAGCCACTTTCAGGACTGCCAGCAACCACTGTAAAAAAGTAATAAAGAACATAAGAGAGTTGTATGCTCAGTCCGTCAAGTCCAAAGTAGCTGAGCAGCGGCTTGGTTCTCACCAGTTTTGGCAAATAGCAAACAGAATCCTGAACAGAAGCGTGTGCTCTATCCCAACTATCATCAATGGACCTGAGGTAATCTCGTCAGCATCAGACAAAGCCAAATTGTTTGCCAAGAACTTTGCAGCTAATTCTACCCTTTGCAACCAAGGCCGCCAACACCCAATATTTCCTCCTGTATCAGAAAACACGCTATGTGATATACAAATATCTATACATGATGTTGCCAAGCTAATCAAAAACCTTGATTCCAGTAAAGCAACCGGCCCTGACGGTATTCCAATTATAGTACTCAAAAAACTTCAACCAGAACTAGCGTCCATCCTTACAAAACTGTTTAAATGTTGTCTTAAGGAGAATTGCTTCCCATCACCCTGGAAAATCTCATCAGTATGCCCTGTATTTAAGAATTCAGGTGATCGCTCATCTCCCTCTCAGTACAGGCCAATAAGTCTCCTCTGTGTCATGAGTAAGTTGCTGGAATCTGTGTTAAATACAGGAGTAATCAACCATCTCAACAAAAATAACCTTCTTAGTGACACTCAATATGGTTTCTGTTCTGCTAGATCTACAGCAGATGTGCTTACAGTTACATCTCATAGGATTAGCGAATCTCTCGACAGAGGCTACCTTTCTAGTGCAATTGCTCTTGACATATCAAAGGCCTTTGATAGAGTTTGGCATAAAGGTTTACATCACAAGGTCTCCAGTTATGGTATAGCTGGAAATGTCTTCTCAATTATTTAATCATTTCTCTCTGATACGAGGGGTGTGCAATAAGTAATTCCCCTGACCCACTTCCAGTTGTCTGATCTAGCTGAAATTTTGCATGTGCAATGATTTATATCTCTACGGGTTATGTGGCAAATTATAGCTCTGAACTAATTGTGGTTTCTGTTTTACAGGTGTTTGAACTGAGTCAGGTGTGAAATGGAGCCTGTTGAATGTCGAGCAGTGATCCGGTTTTTGAAGGACGCACACCACAGGAGACTTTTGATGAAATGAAAGAAACTTATGGTGATAATGCCCCATCATATGACCTTGTAAAACGCTGGCATTGTGAATTCAAACATGGCCGGAAGTCTGTGGAAACAGCTCCATGATCTGCCCTCCCCACCCCTTCTGCCATTGATGAGGCATCTGTCCGTCAAGTTGAGGCTGCCATTTTGGAAGGTCGGCACATTACTATTCGCCAAATAGCCGAAAATGTCAAGATTAGTACAGGGTCTGTGGAAACTATCATTCATGACCATTTTCATATGCATAAGGTGTCTGCCAGATGGATTCCCAGGTTGCTTACACCATTCCAGAAGCAAGAACCTGTCGAGTGCTCGAGGATGAATTTAGAGATGTGCCAAGAAGATGAGTCAAAGTTTTTCAAAAGACTGATTACACAGGATGAAACATAGGTCCATCACTATGATCCAGAGACCAAAGCCCAATCAATGCAGTTGAAGCACTTGGACTCACCACCTCTAAAGAAGGCAAGGGTGCAGCCCTCTGCTGGCAAGGTCATGCTCACAGTCTTCTGGGACCAGGACGGAATAGTGATGACAGATTTCCTGGTAAAGGGTTCCACAATTACAGGAGCCTATTATGCTTCACTTTTGAGGAAATTAAGGGAAGCTATCAAAATCAAGAGGCGGGGCAAGATCAGCAAAGGTACCCTCCTCCTGCAAGACAACGCTCCGGTCCACAACTAGCATGTCGCCAGATCAGAAGCACGGGCGTGTAGTTATGAAATCCTACCCTATCCTCCATACTCTCCTGGCCTTGCACCTTCTGACTTTCACCTTTTCCCAGCCATGAAGTTGTTTTTGAAAGGAAAGCGTTTCCCAGATGATGCAGCCTTGGTTTCTGAAGTCACGTCGTGGTTGGAGGACCAACCTGGGGTGTTCTACAAAAACGGTCTCCAGAGCTGCATCAAACGATGGGAGAAATGCATAACTCTGGGTGGTTCCTATGTAGAGAAAGACTAATAACTGTGCCAAGTTTTGTTGCTCTACTGCTATGGGAAGTAAGTTCATAAGAATAGTGGTTGATGGGCAGAAATCAGACGCTCACAGTATTAATGCTGGAGTCCCTCAGGGACCAACTCTCTTCCTGATCTACATTAATGATCTTCCAAATCACATCCTTACATCATTCATAGACATTTATGCTGATGACACTACTATCTATATTAGCACATCTAAGACCGTAAACGACCAAGGTCTCTCTGATTCTCTCTCCTCTGATCTTGAGCAAGTGGTACAATGGGGAAAGAGGTGGCTTGTTACTTTTAATGCATCTAAAACCAAGCTTTTATCTATACATCATCAATGCTCTGATCCCCATCTGGCATCAATTGAAATGAATGGCCTCCGTCTTGGGGAGGCCTCATGTTTTGACAAGCTTCTGGGCTTGACCATTACTCCTGATCTTAAATGGAACACATACATTAAATCCGTTTCCAAGGCCGCTGGAAAAATGGTAAGATCCTTCTATTCAGTAGCTATCTCACTGCTGATGCAATTCTCTATCTATATAAGGTATGTCCAAGGATGGAGTAATGTTGCCACATTTGGGCAGGAGCTGCTGGAAAGGATCCTGCCTTGATAGAGTTCAGAATAGACTTCGTAGCCTCGTAGGGGATGTCATTTTCTCTTCCCTGCAACCTCTTTCTCACAGAAGAGATGTTGCGAGTTTGTCTCTGCTTTATCGTTGGCAAGTGCTCGACTGAGCTCAATCTATGGTCCTCCCTTGCCAAACTTTCACAAGAAACACCCATCTAGCAGAAAACACTATCAATAATTTTCCCCACTCTTTATCTGTGCCTAAACCTAAACGTAGATTCCATGAACAAAGCTTCTTTCTTAGAACTGCACGCCTATGGAATTGTCTTCCGTTTTCCTGCTTTTCAGCTGACTACAATATGGTTGTCTTCAAGTCTAACGTAAACAAGTATTTGATGAGCCGTTCCATATAAGTTAATAAATTTACCGAATTTCCATTACTAACGATTACTATAGTGTCCAATTTCTACTGTACACTCGTTAACCCTTATCCTCGAGTGACCTCTTGGACTTGATAAGTGGTGATGTAAAAAAACACTATGTAAAAAAACAAAAAAACAACAAAAAAAACTCCCAGATGCATAAATACATTTTTGTGAAATTAAAATAAAATCGGCCCAACCATTTTGGAGTTCATAAAGAACAACCTCTCTCTTACACACACACACACACACACACACACACAGAAAGTATATTTTATATATAAATAGAGATTATTATTGAGTATTTGAAAAGGTGGGGAGTTGGCTGAAGACAATCTGATTTTCAAGTGACTTCCAATAACTGCAAAAGGTGTTGACTCTACTCTTGGCCCTTGATTCTCCATTCAAGAATTATATGAAAGAAAGTATATTTTTTAATAGATTTTGTTGTTGTTTTTAAATGTTTTTAGATGAGGATTGCTAGTATGGATGATTAGGACTATTATTTTTATTTCATAAGAAGCTGAGAATAGTAGTTTGAATAATCCAAATAATTTTGTTTGGAATCTAAATAAAGATTATTGCAGCAAAACATGTCAAATATTTTAATTTCATAAAGTAAACCTCAGATGTATTGAAGAGAGTGGCAGAAAGGAGTGAACAAGACCCTGATCCCAGCTATCCAAATTGAGAGACATACAATCATATTCAAATTCTTTTCTAATAATATTTCTCAGTGTTCGTGTTACTTGAGTCTTTGGGGAATACAGTCAAGGAGTTAACTCCAAGTATCACCAGATCTCTGCATTCTAACACATTCACTTACATTCTAACACATTCACTTACATCAAACTGAATTTCAAGCTTTTAATTTTATTACACCTCTGAAATGGGAGTGCAAAAGGATAATTCACCTGAATATTTTTAACACAAATAAGAAAATGAGAAAATTTATTTCATTCAAAGCTTGAAATATGAAAAAGTCAAAAACTGATCTGCCTCATTTTATTCATGTTTGCTATATTTGTAAATTGATTACTTTATTCTATCGCTTTTCATTTCTTGACATCTTTTATCTTTCCCTCTCTCAGCCAGTACCAGTAAGTGGCAATGAAGTGAAAGATCTCAGTGGCCAGAATGTCACCGTAAGTTTATAGCATCCCTCTATGTATAGATTTAGTATTTGTGTTGTGTATTTATCACACTTTTATTTTCTTCTTGTAAAATGAGTGGAATTGTGTTTGTTTTTATGTAATTTATAATCTGTGTTCATATATGTGCATGTATACACATCACTTTATGCAAAAAAAACATTTTAAGATGAAGAACACATGGGATTGAACCAGCAACCTTGAGATTTACCACAAAACTACATATAGGATTGACCATAAGTCTTGTTAAATAAAAAAAAGTTTATTAATTATATAGTAACAGGCAATGGAAGTTTATGTCAAAGTTATAATAAATGTTTGAAAATTCCTTAATCTTCTTCAGTTTGCTCCAATTCATCCAATTTAGTTATATAATATCTTTCCCATGGTTAAGAAAAAATCCAATAAAAATATCTTTTCCCATGGCTAAGAAAAAAATCCAGTAAAAATATTTATATGGTGGTCAGAAGTAAGAGTTTCTGGGGTTCTTTCATTTCTCTAGGCAGTGTGCACAGGTTTCACTTGGTTCGATTTCATACGTTCGATTTATGTACTAATAACCCTGGAAAAGATATAAACCCATATTTTCCCCTCAATTATAAGTACAAAGACAACTTGTGTTCATCTAATCATATAAAATGAATTATTTGCAATAGAGATTGTTTCAACGCTAAACAAACCTTAAAAAGTTTCATATCTTGAAAATCGAACATATGAAATTGAACCAAGGACTGTGATAGATTATTAAATGTAAAAGAATCAGCTATGTTTTAAATAAGTTGTAAAAAAAGTGAATAGTGATCCTCCATAATAGTAACACTGTAATTCATAACCCCTCACTCCCAATATCTTAATTAATGAATGAACCAAGGTAAGAGTTGAAAAGATACAGAATAGTCCCACTACACATAACTATACTTACTATAAACCGACATATCTCTAATTAATAACAGTACTCACCAAAAAGCATCAAAGAAAAGGCTTGCATAAATAACTTAGTGAAATTAAGGAAAGAGCCATCTTCTTGTTACCCCTGAACACCATTAAATGGTAATGCTTGAGCGTTACCATTTAATGCTAAACTAAATGAACAGAAACGCAATTTATCACCAACTGGATAAAGGTGAGTATATGACTAATAATTAAACCCCAAAAATGATTAACTAAAATAATCTATGGGTCTAGCACGCTTGTTATTGGAATGTTGCTATATACCTACAAGAAGTATTATTATAAAGCAGCGTTATAATAGAATTGACCTCTAACTAGAGAACTCTAGGAATGGAATACTCCACAAATATAGATAAATATATACTATTATGTACGTTTTTGCACGTGTATAAACTTATCCCTAACACAAAACATATAAACCTATCAAATATATACATATTCTAGTATTGCGGAAAGGATAAACAAATCAAACAATAAAATGACAACCATCAAAATTGAATTTATATATAGATATATAAACCTTTGCCACGATAATTACCCCAGACATCGGGTAGAGGAGAAAATATAACCACGTATATATCACCTTTATTTAAATCATATAAATAAGCCATATTTCTCTTCAACTAACTGTGTATTTGATCATGTGGACATATGTCTTATAAATAAACAAACAGATAAATTAATAAATAATTTGAAAACTAGAAACAAATGAACAGATAAAAAAAGTAAGGAAAAGAATAAAAAAATAAATAAAGGAATAAATAAATAAAACTTGTCAATAGAAAAATGAAGTCACCACCAGAAAGAAAAAAACAATCATAAAAATCTAAGCTAGGGAAGTAGCCATGATAAGAGTGTAATATTACTTCAGATCAAAGTGAAAGCTGATCACATGGAGGGACCGAAATGCCGTGAAACAACAACAATAAATAACTGCCAAATTAAAAGATACCAACATCTCTTCACTGCAACAGCTTCGTACTTCCCCTGTTTTTCCTCACCCCTCCTCCTTTCCTTCACCAAACTCCTATTGCTCACATCCACAAAGTATACACCCCACTTTCTTCGAGAACATTATTAACCCTAACACCCAAATAATTTTATAAAACTAATGTGATTTTGACTCCCGTTCCAATATCGATTCTTTTTTCTTTTGGTCTGATGAAGTGTTATCCTTGAATTGGGATTCCACTGAAACGCGTATGCATATATGTAACCATTAATGTTTGTATAATAAACAGACTATAATTTTATATATATATATATATATATATATATATATATATATATATATATATATATAAAGTGAAAATGTGTGTGTGTTTGTATGTCTTGCAAAAACTTTCCACACGGGTCACGGATTTTCACCAGATCGGTATCATTTTAAACTTCCAACCTTCGCCTGACAAATATCGAAAAATTGGCTAAAAACATTAATTTCTTCACCCTGAAATCAGCAGTTTTCTACAGGGGGGGTATTTTTCAGATTTTTTAAAGAAGTTTTGACGTTCGTTTTTCTGTTTTCTTTATTTTTGTTTTTCCGATTTTTAAATTTAACATCGTTCGTTTGCCTTACATTAGTTTATTTGTCTTTTTTTTTTTGATTTTTTTAAGTTTTAACTTTTTCTATATAATATTTAATTTTTATTTAATATTTAAAAATATGTACTTCGCTTATTCTTATGTTTTGATTCTCAGGAATGCAGCAGATAGAGAACGTTGTGATAATCCTTAACGACATGAAGGCACCTGATTCAGATGGAGTCAGGGGCTCGGGTTCAAAGAGTTCTAATGCCTTCATTCACTAATAGCTGCTAGCCTGCAAAGGGGTCATTGAGTTGGGGGATGTCCCTGATTCGCTTCTTATGAGAAGAATGATATTGATTTGGAAGGAGCCTGCAAAAGGAACAGCTGCCAGCAATTACAAACTGATTGCATGTCTATCACTAATGCGGAAGTTGTTAACCAGAACCTTTGAAGACAAAGTTTATGAACATCTTTTGAGTAATGGTGTTATCCCTGATGAATAGAAAAGGTGCCAGTGCAGCTCGAGGGGTATTAAGGATCAACTAATGATTCATAAGGCAGTAATGCAGTGTGCAAAAAGGAATAGAGGAATTTGAGTGTAGCATGGATCTATTAAAGGAAGGCATACGACATGGATTTCTCACTCATGGACCCATAAAACATTATAAATGATGAAGAATGCTGGAAATGTTATAGTGCTTTTGGAGAGAAGTATGGTTCAATGGAAAATAGTTCTGGCATCGAATAGAGATTTGCTTGGGGAGGTTGGCAATATTCCAAGGAGATTCGTTATCTCCGCTTCTTTTTGTAATGATGATGATGCCTCTTGAAGAGAGAGAAGCTGGTAGAGATCGTCGGAAGACATTGGGATGGAATTTGGGATTAGTAAATGTGCTATGTTGATGATTAAAAAGGGATTATAGATGCATTCGAATGGAATAGTGTTACCAAGTTATAAAAGAAATAAAAGAAGCAGGGTATAAGTATTTAAGAGTGCTGGAGGGTGTGGGCATCATGAACAGATAGATGAAAGAGAAAGTTAGGAAGGAGTATCTTAGAAAGGTTAAGCTAACTGCAAAGTCAAAACTGTACGGAAGAAATCTGATAAAAGCGGTGAAAACAAGGGCAGTCAGTTTTTTGAGATATGGTGCAGGACTTTTGGAATGGTTTAACAAGGTGTTGCCTGCCATGTTTGAACCAGAAACCCCTCACTCCATGGATATCAAAACAAGAAAGGTTTTAGCAATGTTTGGTATATTCCACATTAGAAGTAGCGTATATATTATTTAATTGAAATTCATTATTGAGATGAGTATTATTTATTAATTTATTTTATTTTTTTATTTTTTTGTTTCACAACATTTTGGCCATTTATTCCTCTGGCCTTTGTCAAGTGGTAACCGCGACAGGATAAGAACTCCAAATCCCCTAACTGCATCCTCAGCAATTACTGCCTTCTATAGTTGGGAAAAAAAATAAAAAGATGAGGATAATAGTCCGCAAAAAATAAATTAATAAATAATACTCATCTCAATAATGAATTCCAATTAAATAGTATATATACCATTCGGTACGGACCCGACCATAGGAGATCAGATGATAAAAATAAATGGAGATTTATAAGACCAAAAATCCAACCTTGATCACCCTTCGGGGCCCGTGGCACAGTGGATAGAGATGTTGAATTTCTACAGTTTCAGGTGAGCATTGTTTGAAGATAGCGGTTTCAGTCCTACACAAAGCCGGCCAGAGGCTTAGTTGGTCAAAATTGTGGTGAGATGACAACTATGGAAGGCAGTAATTGCTGCGGATGCAGGAGATTTGGAGTTCTTATTCTGATGAAGGCCAGAGGAATAATTGACCGAAATGTTGTGAAGCAACAACTAAAAAAAAAGCAAATGAGGATAATAATCGACAATAAATTAAGAAGTAGCATAGCTAGGTTGTATCAGAAAAGGAAAGATCGTGGGAGAGGATTAATAATTGTAAAAGATTGTGTTAGAAGTGAGGAGTGGATGCTCAAGGTTGTGGCTAATGAAGTGGAGGTATGTGAGATTAAGGCTGATTATGTGAAACGTATGGATAGAGAAAGGGCAGAGGAATTAGCTGAGAAGAAAATGCACAGGAAGTTTTTCCAGGATGTAGCAGAAATGGCTGATGAAAGATCATGGCAATGGCTTAGAGCTGGTTATCTGGCTAAGAGTACTGAAGCTTTTGTTGGTGCAGCACAAGAGCAGGCATTAGGAAGATGACTGTTCAAAAAAGTGGTTATGGAGAGGATGTTGCTGCAGGATGCCTGATTTATGGAAAGTTTTCAGAGTCACTTGTGCACTTTACAGCAGGGTGTAGTGGATTGGAGTAGATTAGATTAGAGAGTACTGCAAAATACACGATTGCATGAACTTCAGATATACGGGGAGATTTGTAAGAAGTTTTTTTTTGTAATTTTTTTTTGAAGGAATCACCACTTATCAAGGCTCAGAGGCCACTCAAGGATAAGGGTTAAAGATTGTACATTAGTCAAAAGGACAATATCAGAGTAATCGTTAAAAGTTTAATTTGGTAAATTGGATTACTTAAGGGGAACGGCTCATCAAAAACTTATTTACATTGGACTTGAAGACGGCCATATTGTAGTCAGCTGGAAAGCAGGTAAATGGAAGACAATTGCACAGGTGTGCAGTTTTAAAAACGAAGCTTTGTTCATGGAATCTTTGTTTAGGTTTAGGCACAGATAAAGAGTGAGGAAAATTATTGATAGTGTTTACAGCCAAACGAGTGTTTCTTGTGAATGTTTGGCGAGGGAAGGGACCATAAATTGGAGCTCAGACAAGCACTTGCCATGAAAATAACGATAAAACAGAGACAGGCTCATAATGTCTCTTCTGTGAGGAGGAGGTTGTAGGGAAGAGAAAAGAGCAAAGGGCTACAAAGTTTATTCTGAACTCTGTCAAGGCATGATAAGATCTTCCTAGCAGCTCCTGCCCAGATGTGGCAGCAATACTCCATCATTGGACATACCTGGCTCTTATATAGGTAGACAATTACATCAGCAGATAGATATCTACTGAATTGATAAAAGGATCCCATTATTTTTCCAGCGACCTTGGCAACGGATTTGATGTAGGTATTCCATTTTAGATCAGGAGTAAAGGTCAAGCCCAGAAGCCTCCCCAAGACGAGAGCCATTCATTTTAATTGATGCCAGATGGGGATCAGAACGTTGATGATGTAAAGATAGAAGCTTGGTTTTAGATGTATTAAAAGTAACCAGCCACTTTTTTCCCCATTGTACCACATTGGGGTGAAGTGTGCTGGAAAGTGGTTAAGGAGATGCCTGATGAAGTGAGACAAGTGAAGATGGCGATGTAGACATGGTGGGATGAAATTGTCATGATAACCAAGCAATTGGAACATGATCGTCTAGATTTGGTCGTCATTGACAAGGTCTCAAAAAAGTGGCAAATTGTAGACTTCTCAGTACTCTGGGACAGGAATGTGAGAGAGAAGAAGACTGAGAAGTGGAGCAGTTATGCTCAGTTGGCCTTGGAGATAAGGCATATACACGGGGTTAAAACACAAATAATCCCGGTCGTGATTGGTACGCTAGGTGTAGTATCAAGTCGCCTGGAAGGACATTTTAAAAACTATGAATCCTCAATGTTTTAGGCAGCTGTCAGACCTTTACTATTGTAGGTACCACCAATATCCTTAGGAAAACTCTTCATCTCTGAAGCTCCTGGTTTGGAGCCAGGATTGAGGGAAGGTCCTCTGAGAATGAATCCCACCTCTTCATTTTTAAACATTTTTCTCGTACATTATAAATACTGTATCCTTATTAAATTATCTTGTTTTAGTTTTTTTTTGCCAAATTGCAACTTTTTGTATGAACTTTACACTAGATGCCGCATCTTCCCCATGCTATCTAGCGCCTTCTCTACTCTTCTGATGAGAAGCATTAGGCTGCGAAATGCCCTGGCATAAAGTCCTTTCTATCCCCCAAATTTGCCTGTATTCCATTATTAAATAAATGATCCATTCTATATCTACCAATATATAGTTTTGTATCTTCATTTCATACTCTTGTTGTCCTATTGTATAAGCTCCAATAATTATTGTTGAGATTGGCATTATCCGGATAAGTCTCCTTTGTGGAATTGAACTTTCTCTTTTCCTTTTAAATCAAGCTATATATATATTATATAATGGTGCAAAAAGTGTACTAAGGAAATTTTACATAGATTACTTTACATTCATGGCCTAAAGAAGTGGAGCGATGGAGTTGTAAAGCTAATAGTTTATTGATTGGGTGAGTGAAAAGAATGGTGCAAACCATAAAAACGGGACTAAATGTATGTTCTCAGCAAAAAGAAATAGTTTTTTCTATCAAGGCTGTCATATAATGCCATACTATATTAAATGATAAAAAAAGGAGCTGTTTTAGCTCATATGCAGATCAAATAAGGCTTCAAGGTAAATATGAAGAGCATAATGATAAAAAAATCCATATGATTCCTTTCGGTAATGAAGTATTAGAAGAAACTCTACAGAATGAAGATGAAATGATGCATGATCAAGCGGGCCAGAATGAGTTTCAAAATGCAGATGAAGATCGACTAATGCAAAACGTCGACCATGGCTATAGCGTAGAATGAAATAGATATAGATTTCCCAGTAAAAGAAATACAGAAGGAGAGAAAAGTAATCTCGAAAATGAAATCATTATAAGTACAAAAGCGTCTAGGAGCATAAAACCTTTGCGTTTCAGGAAGATGTAGTGACACTGGTTATCGTTATGCCTTATCAGCATAGCAGTAGAAAAAAAAAATACATATATATATATATATATATGATTATACAATATGCCATATTAACATCGGAGTAGAAAATAGTTTCTAAGAAGAGTGTTACTTGAAATTTGACTAGTGATTAACACTTCAAAAATTGTACTTTATGCTATAGCATTTTTGATTTTAATTAATAATCGATTAATAGTAATAAAGATTGTTTATACGTTAAGAAACACATATAAGAAGTAGTTCCATAATATTATTGATATAGATATAATGCTCTCAGCAAGATAAGGATTGTAATGATAATCCATAGGTGCTAGCAGAGTCTAACTGAAAGATTGCTGTATAAGTCAATATCAAATCAAATATTCAAAATCAAACAAAAGATTCAACATCAGATAAAATATTAAATAATAAATAAAATATTCACTGTGTAAATAAAGTTATCTATATACATATATAACAGTGGTCATGTCTGTCTGTCTCTACCAAACTACTCTGTCAATTTTTGGTGAAACTTTATATCTAGGGGATTTGGACCGTTGGAACAAATTCGATTTGGTTTTTGTCTGATGAAAATAACTGTTATATAATTAAAATTTAAAAAAATGGAACTTGGCAGGTGTAAGTTGACTAAATGTGTTATTTTTATGCATGTGCAAATATATATCTTTAACAACAGTTTATTTTAAGTTTTATATATGCGTATGGACTTGGATAATGTACAAGGCTGGGGGGGGTTACATGTTTGGTTTTGATTCTAGCTGATGGTGAAGAAATCATATTTTTCTACTGTTGAAATCACTGTTATATATTGCGTACAATATAATAATCAATAGTATTGGCTCTATAATAATAAGTATGAAATCTGCATAAATTAAAACATCATATTTAAGCATATTTTATGATCAGACAATACCGGGCAGCCTGCGTGTTGTTTTATAAACAAATTATTTTTGTAAGTAGCATTTAATAATTTTCTGTACTTAGTTTAATGCTTTCTTAAAAATAAAGCCTTAACATGACGGATCACTTTGTATCACATTGAATCTAAATATAAATTATTTACAAACACATTTCAAATCAATATTTTTCATTATAATAATATTATTAATAATATTGCTGTAAATATAAATGTCAGCATGTAAATTTCCTGCTTTCCAGCTGACTACAATATGGTTGTCTTCAAGTCCAATGTAAACAAGTTCTTGATGAGTCGTTCCACTTAAGTTAACAAATTTACCGAATTTCCATTACTAACGATTACTATATTATCCAATTGACTACTGTACACTCTTAACCTTTATCCTCGAGTGGTCTCTGGCCTTGATAAGTGGTTATGCCTATCTAAAAAAAAAGAAAAAAAAAGAAAGAAATAAAAAGGTTATTAGTTAATAAGAGATCTAAAACTTAAAATAAAATAATTGTTTATAAAACACCAAGCAGGCTGCCCGGTATTGTCTGATCATAAAATATGCTTAACATTAGGTAAATCTTGAACACTTGCAGATACTTTTTTAAAAATCAATATGTTCAGTAAATCTTTTAAAAATCAATATGTTCAGTAAATTTTTTTAAAAATCAATATGTTCAGTAAATTTTTTTAAAAATCAATATGTTCAGTAAATTTTTTTAAAAATCAATATGTTCAGTAAATTTTTTTAAAAATCAATATGTTCAGTAAATTTTTTTAAAAATCAATATGTTCAGTAAATTTTTTTAAAAATCAATATGTTCAGTAAATTTTTTTAAAAATCAATATGTTCAGTAAATTTTTTTAAAAATCAATATGTTCAGTAAATTTTTTTAAAAATCAATATGTTCAGTAAATTTTTTTAAAAATCAATATGTTCAGTAAATTTTTTTAAAAATCAATATGTTCAGTAAATTTTTTTAAAAATCAATATGTTCAGTAAATTTTTCCATTTCAGGATTCTAACAAATTCCAATTAATCCTTAGAACAAATTTTAGATTGAAAAAAAAAATCTTCCATCAACTGTTACATGATAAGGGCTGTCCCCTTTTCATGTAAGTATAAAAATAGAGAGATCTACTTGAAATGAAAATAAAATAGCATAGACGAAATTCGAACCTCGTAAATTAGGTTTAGAAATAGATTACGAGAGAGAATTAGAAAATGGAATGTAAAACAAACGATTGTTTAGCTTAGAGATAAAATAGTTTCAAGAAAAGAATGTGCACTGTCAATTTATTTATGAAAATTCAATTGAAAGAATGCAGCTACAAGATAATTTAATAAACATGTTTTTAACATATTGGAAATATAGGTTACTGAGAATATAGGTAAAAATTCCTTTTGTAAACAAAGGAAAAAGTTTTGGACGCGCATTTCCAGAACACGTGAAAGAAGACACATGTTTTAACATGTGTATGACGTCATGGAAAATGGGAAGTTCTAGATATAGTTAGAAAACTTAGGAGTTAAAGGAGGAGAACTGGGGAAAAGCGGGGAGAGACAGAGAGAGAGAGAGTCTGAGGGGGACAGACGACAGTCGAGTTGGCATTCGAACGTCTAGAAGCGAGACGGTCACTTTGAAACTTAATATGTGAAGCTTTGAATTCTTGATGAGAAAACTACGGCCAGTCGTGAGAAGAAATAAACCCATCATGTGTTTTTATAAACGTTGTCTTTGTGTTGTGATTCTACCAAAAGGTAAAGTGAAAATTGTTATTATATGTCTATATATCCGTGTTATTATATGTCTTGACATACACATCTCATATCTACACTAAGACTGTCTCCTCACTCAAAGAGCTTCTACACGTCTAAGTATGAACAATTTTTATATATATGAATCGCTTTATAAAACGAACAGACTCTCTTACAACAATCTTACAACAACATCCCTCTTAATAAAATCCCTCTCTCTCAACAGCATCACTTATAATAAGACTCTCACTATTAAAAAGTCCTAACATGCACTATTAATAACAACAAGAAGAATAATAATGATGAAAAACCCCTATATAACAAATACAAATTGGTGCCCATTTGACCAATTTGCATCAACGATGAAAAAAAAACGAACCTGGCGTAAATATACAATAAATACAATTTGGAGTCGTAGCGACCAGACTACCCAGCAAGGGTGAGTTTAAAAAAGAAAAGAAAAAAAAATGAAAAAAAATTCGGAACCATGGAAAAGAAAAAAAAAAAAAAAGAAACAATGTTTTAAAAGGGTCCAAGATAATTAAAAAAATAAATAAATAATACCACGGAAAAAAAAAATCACACGATCACAGAAATGCGAACAAAAAGAAAAAAAATTTCGAACACACGCACATAGAAAACTAAAGTTTACAAGAAAATATTAAAAAAGAAAAAAAAGGCCGATATGCCGATATGCCGTAATGAATGATAAAAGAGATACGGTCAGTTAAAAAAAAAAAACAAAAAAAAACTACCCACGAATATTTCATTCATAAATAAAATAAAAACAAATAGAAAATAGGACAGTGTCACTCATAAAAATGTGTGTTCATGTCTGAATTGTTTAGAGAAACTGTCAATCATAATAAATAACAATTTAGTGTCAAAAGTCGAAAGTACATTAAAAATTCTCGAGTATTAAAAGGAAGAATAAATGAATGAATAAATAAAATAAAATACACTATAGAAAAAAGAAAGATGCAAAAATGAAATCAAATTTAGGCATTGTGTATAATTTTCGGCTTTTTAGTGTGCTTTAATTGTTCTGGTCTTTGAAAAAGGGACAATTTTTTTGTTTTGTGTCAACGGACTGTATAATGTAACGAATTTTTATTATTTTTTTTTTGTGTTTTGTTGCAAAATGTTTAAATGTATTAAGGTATTTTCTTTTGAAAATGTGTTTTAGACAATATTGTAAATTTATACTTAATGTAAATGTTATTGATTTTCACAGCAAGAATTCAAAGTCATCAGTAAATATACATTAGATTTAAACAGTCGAGGGGAAAATAAAACTAGTTAAGACGTATGGTTGGCTTACAGATTCAGTTAGAATTTTAGAAGGGGTGCAAGAATTAAAATTACGTAAACGGGTATTTAGATAGTTTTTAGATGTGATAAGCCGTAAGAAAGATGTGTTTTTTTAGCATTTGGTTTTTGTTTTGTTTTTTTAGAGATTCTATAATTTTTTTCCAAGAAAAGTGATTTGGTAGGGATTGATAAGCACAAGATGTGCCCCTATTCGAAAAATTTGGGAACCTGGTTAATTAAGTGCTTAAAATAAGCTGGTTGCACGTAACGACTCCAAGCAAGTGGTAAGACTTGGCTTAATTAATAAACAGGCATTGGAAAGAATACGAAAATTCTTAAGGGGACCAGTAAACCGATGATAGGTAGTCCTGAGGCAATCACATATAGCTTAATGAAGTAAGAGACAGGCAAAAATATGCCGTAGATTATGTAAGAAAGATATAACCTTGTATTTTTTTTTTAGAGACGCATGAATGTGGGATATATCTGCTGGATCTTGGTTAGGGGAAGTTTCAAGAATCCAAGCAAGGAAATCCAAGTGAATCCGTATGAGAGAAAAAAGGTATATCTTGATAGTTAAAGCCAACCAAGAAGATTGGTTATGAGCTTTGGTATGTCCCGTATAATATAGTTATAGAATAAAAAAACAAAGCCATACTTGATAAGATTAACCATGCGGAAAGAGACGATCAGGACACTTTTGGGACAAAGGAAGTTGTCCATTTCGAGGGAGGTGGAAACCTCTAGTCTACGGCA
Source organism: Euprymna scolopes (assembly GCF_053919585.1). Lineage (NCBI taxonomy): Eukaryota > Metazoa > Mollusca > Cephalopoda > Sepiida > Sepiolidae > Euprymna > Euprymna scolopes. The sequence continues at coordinate 109,321,105 of NC_136497.1, forward strand.
TATGGGTGGCTGGAACGTAGCTGATGTGAATCATAGGTAAAGACCCTACACCCAAAAAGTAAATGCCAAGAAGATCAGAAAGGTTCTGATCTTATAAAAATATAATAATTGTGAAGTCGGCCGAGGAGGGCTAACTGAAAGAGATTTTTTTTAGCCTGATCTTTCCTAGCTGTGTGGTTGTGTAAATGTAGAGAAAAAGAATGTACTAAATTTAAAAATTCATACATTTTTTTTTGTGAAATATGGAAGGGAGGGATGTTACATGATAAGGGTTGTCCCCTTTTCATGTAAGTATAAAAATAGAGAGATTTAGTTAAAATGAAAATGAAATAGCATAGACGAAATTCGAACCTCGTAAATTAGGTTTACGAGAGAGAATTAGAAAATGGAATGTAAAACAAACGATTGTTTAGCTTAGAGATAAAATAGTTTCAAGAAAAGAATGTGCACTGTCAATTTTGTTACGAAAATTCAATTGAAAGAATGCAGCTATAAGATAATTTAATAAACATGTTTTTAACATATTGGAAATATAGGTTACTGAGAATATAGGTTAAAATTCCTTTTGTAAAAAAAGGAAAAGTTTTGGACACGCATGTCCAGAACACGTGAAAGAAAACACATGTTTTAACATGTGTATGACGTCATGGAAAATGGGAAGTTCTAGATATAGTTAGAAAACTTAGGAGTTAAAGGAGGAGAACTGGGGAAAAGCGGGGAGAGACAGAGAGAGAGTCTGAGGGGGACAGACGACAGTCGAGTTGGCATTCGAACGTCTAGAAGCGAGACGGTCACTTTGAAACTTAATATGTGAAGCTTTGAATTCTTGATGAGAAAACTACGGCCAGTCGTGAGAAGAAATAAACCCATCATGTGTTTTTATAAACGTTGTCTTTGTGTTGTGATTCTACCAAAAGGTAAAGTGAAAATTGTTATTATATGTCTATATATCCGTGTTATAAAATGTCATGACATACACATCTCATATCTACACTAAGACTGTCTCCTCACTCAAAGAGCTTCTACACGTCTAAGTATGAACAATTTTTATATATATGAATCGCTTTATAAAACGAACAGACTCTCTTACAACAATCTTACAACAACATCCCTCTTAATAAAATCCCTCTCTCTCAACAGCATCACTTATAATAAGACTCTCACTATTAAAAAGTCCTAACATGCACTTTTAATAACAACAAGAATAATACTAATAATAAAACCTATATATAACAAGAGATCTAAAACTTAAAATAATTGTTTGTAAAACACCAAGCAGGCTGCCCGGTATTGTCTGATCATAAAATATGCTTAACATTAGGTAAACGTTGAACACTTGTAGATACTTTTTTAAAAATCAACATCTTCTGTAAATTTTTCCATTTCAGGATTCTAACAAATTCCAATTAATCCTTAGAACAAATTTTAGCTTGAAAAAAAAAATCTTCCATCAACAACAAAAAATAAATGGAATAAATTCTAAAAGGAGAATGGTGTCTCATCTGATAATTTGATGATGTTGGGATCACTTTTTCTTGATGTGTAGAGTCCCAGATCATGTGATCACTGATTAAAATGTGACTCAGATCACATTTTCTCTTCTCTGCATATTTTCTTGTCTAATTGCTGAGGAAGGGACTCATTTTTTTGCATTTTTGTTTAATCGATGAAGAGAAAACATTCATTTGCTGTTCTTGTTTTGCCCAAATTGGCAACTCAATTTTGTTTCTATTTGTAAGTGTTGGGTATGCAAAAAACATTATCATTTGGCCATATTGAAAGAATAGGTGAAAGTTTTTGGGCTAATGGATGTAGAACCATTGAGGTGGTAGAATCAATAGGGGAGGTCAAGGAAAACGCTGATGTTGATGAACTTGAGAGAATTTGGGATAAATAATGACCTAGCTATGTTAGTTTGAAAGCGAATTTCTAAAAAGCCATCCAACACATGTCAGCATGTAAAATGGACATGAAACTGTTGCTACTGATACTGCTGATTTTATTTTACCTTCAACATATAATTGTCTTTTGGGGCACCTTTGGAACATCATGTCAGCACTTAAATTATGTTAATGTTTTTTTTAAAGTAAAGTTTTAAAATAACAGTAAAATATCAGTTATGTCTGATCTACCTTCCTACTTAGAGTTCAGTATTAGGTATTGATCTGGGAACATATTATATTTACACATAAAAATGCAAAACCAATAATATAAAAGGTATTATCTGTAACATTTCTATTTGCATCTTTAATTGTCGACCAACTGATAACCAAGCTTTCAGTAGGAATGTAGAATTATTACAATAAAGCTTGTAGTGATATTATTTAACTTAGCAGTCAATTGTTAATCAACTTGTTATGTAATTGCCTACCAGTTTAATTGTTTAGTTTTTGTTTATTTTAATTCATATATCATTGTAATTTATACTGTTTAACTATTTTTATTTTTCTTCCTATTTTTAAAAAACTTTTTATTGCTTGTATTGTATGATTAAAATGAAACTATATGAATTTTTGGGAGCAGGGTTACTAAATTACTGCAGTCTTATTCATCATCAGTTGGGTCTCTATGTAATATAGTTTATTGTAATTTGATTATTTCAGCTATGTGTATAAGTTGACTACTTTCTTTTTGTTTTTTAGGTCATTTGGTCATGTAACCTATGCCGCAAAAAGCAAGAAATTCTTGCCAAAACAGGAGCCTGGTATCATGGGGGCATGGCACGCCCAGTCGCCCTCGATGTAGGTGATACTGCTTCTGGTAGTGAAACAGCTTCAACAAAGACTGATGTTAGTCCACCAAATGAAAAGAAGGCAAAAATATTAGCTAAACAACAAACAGATAATGGAGGGAGTTCAGAAAAAGAAAATATTGATAAAAAATCTGTATCTCGTTCAGGGAGTTTACAAAATCGTGGACTTAAACGTCAGTATTCACTGTCTGAAGTTCAGGGAAATAAACAAATAGATTTGAAGGATCGACCTGCAGAAAATAATTCTACTGGTGCTATTGTGTCAGAAAAAGAGAAACTTCGAGAGAAAGGCCAATTACAAGATCGCGGTAGGGAAATGGAGCGTGGATCATCAGCCCGAAGTAGTCCTGCAGACGGAACAAAGCATCATGACGGCAAAGTATATAGTAAGGATGAATCAGGAAGGCGTTATGACAAACGTACAGAAAGGGATAAATTTGTTGATTCACATGATAAACCAGATGAAAGGATTAGGGAAAGGAATCAAGGTCGCTTTAGGGACAGTTCCTCTGATAGATTTAATGAAGAAAAACGTGTAGATTCAACAGGAAGAGAAACAGGGGATCATTACCATGAAAGAGAGCAGCGTAAAACTAGGGATTCTTCCAGAGAGACGTCAAGAGATAGATTAAGGTAAGAATCGTTTTTTACTCTTTTATTCATCATTCCAAACACAAAAAATTAAACTTTTATTAAAATTAACTTCCACACCCAACATCTTCATTTTCTTGTTTGATGGATACTCACGTGAACACGTTTAAATTCCAAAGCCTTTATGAATGGTATTATCAGCATTTTACATTTAAATATGTGTTGCCTAAAATGCAACTCAGAATATGTTCCAAGATATTATTAATGCTAAACTGCCTTGATAATTGATTCATCAAAGCTTGTTTATTCTGTTATATCAAGTGTTTATATTTTAACAGAGATTTAACAGACTACCATATAATTGGCTTAGCTTCTCTAACTGCACAGACACAGCTGGTAGCATCATCTATAACTTTTCTATATCCCATTCCTTGACACAGACAATAACATTCCTGACCCGTCTCCCAGATTATCACGACCAGCAAGCCGCATTTCTTGATCTATTTCTAACAACAGTTACTTAGAAGTGTGTAACAAATACCTATTGTCCACTTAGGAGTGGTGATCATGCTGTGATAATGATAGACATCACTCTAGACTAAACTCTTGATCCCAAGTTGAAGAGCTATTGCTCAAAACAGCAATGTACTGCAATAAGGCTGACTGAGATCCCCCATGAGGAAATATCTTTTCTCTTTATGTGGAACAGTGCACAAATGAGACTACTGAATGGTTCAAAGCAGCAATTGAAGCACATGCTTCCACACAGAAGTTCTATAGCAAACCCAACTCTCCCCAATGGTTTACTTCTACTATGCAACTGTCATTACTCAGAGGCAACATGCATCCCGCAGATTTATTCCAGTATAAATCCAGTACAAACAGACAAAAGTTTATAGAAGCTAGAAGTAATTGTAAGAAATAAGTAGTGACAGCGAAGAGAGAATATATTGAAACCACCAGAAAATGTCTTAAAGTGTAGAAATTAGGAACTCGTGATTTATGGAAAATCTACAACAGTTCCCCCCACTATCCAACAATCATGAGGTTGTTTGCACGGCAACTAAGCAAGCTAACATGTTTGCCCATTAATTTGCCTTAAACTCTACTTTGGACCCAGTAAACCACTTCCTCCTTGATTTTCCGTTGCAGACAGAAACAACACAAGATGATCTGAAACTCACCGCTTCTCATGATATGATAAACAACTTAGACACCTCAAAAGCATGTGGATCTGACCTCATTCTGGCTGCACTACTAAAAAAATCCTCTGCTGAGGATGTTCCAGTTCTCTCCAAACTCTTCAACAAATACCTTAACAAATCATGCTTTCCTGACTACTGGAAAACTGCTTCTGTGGCACTAGTTTACAAGAATTCTGGCAAAAGAACTGATTCATTAAATTACCCCATTAGCCTCCTCCCTCTTTTCGACAAAATATTTGAGTCCATAATTAATAAAAGCTCTAGGCCACCACCGTACAATTGCTAAACTTATGTCTGACAATCAATATGGATTTAGGCCAGCCCATTCTACTGCAGATATCCTAACTGTAATTTCTGAACATGTACTGGATTAGGCAGGGGAGAGAAGGGCAGTAGCCCTAGGTATATCTAAGGCTTTTGACAAGGTATGACACGATGGTTTTCTCAGGAAAATCAGATCCTATGGTATAAATACTTAACATAATTAAATCCTTCTTAAGAGAAGAATCCAGGTTGTCCTCCATTTATGCATCTATGCTAATTCATTCAACACAAAAAAATGAGATTTTATTTTTGAAATTGCCTGAAAAAACTTGGCTGTAAAAATAAAAAAAAAATAAAAAACCCAATTATTTCAGAATTTAGAGTGAAGGATCAGTTTTGCATAAGTTTAACATAAAATAATCACTAAGAAGGTTATTTTTGCTGAGGTGGTTGACTATTTCTCTATTTAACACAGATTCAAGTAACTTACTCATGATGCACAGGAGACTTATTTGTCTGTACTGAGTGGGAGATGATCGATCATCTGGAATCTTAAATACAGGGCATACCATTAAGATTTTCCAGGGTATTGGAAAGCAATTCTCCTTAAGACAATGCTTAAACAGCTTTGTAAGTATGAGAGCTAGTTCTGGTTGAAGTTTTTTGAGCACTATAATTGGAATGTTGTCAGGGCCAGTTGCTTTACTGAAATCAGGGTTTTGATTAGCTTGGCAACATCACACACTAATATTTGTATGTTGCATAGAGTGTTTTCTGATACAGAAGAAAATATGGGGGTTGACTGCCTTGGTCACATAGGGTAGAAATAGCTGCAAAGTTTTTGGCAAAGAGTTTGGTTTTGTCTTATGCTGACAAGATTACCTCAGGTCCATTGATTATAGTTGGGATAAAGCACACGCTTCTGTTCAGGAGCCTGTTTGCTATTATCAATTAACACAACAAACTCTCCAATTGATACTAATTCCTCTCAACTCAATTTACACAACCAACTCATACTAATTCATACTAAGTGTACTCACCTCAATTTGCACAGCCAACTGTACAATTAATACAGCATCAACTTAACTTAATTAACACAGCCAACTCTTCAATTGGTACAAATTCATCTTTACTCAACTTAAACAACCAATTCTTCAATTAATATAAATTCATCTTAACTTAATATACACAACATATTCCTAAATTCAAGCTAATTCATTAAAACTCAATTTACACAACCAACTTCAAATTTATTTGAATTCTTTTTAACGCAATTAACACAACCACCTCTTCAAGCAATGCTAATTTCTCATAACTAAATTTAAACAACCATCTCTTCAATATATACTAATCTTTTTTAACTCAATTCATACAACCAAATCTTCAATTGATACAAATTCATCTAAACTCAATTTACACAACCAACACACCAATTCATACTAATTCCTCTTAACTGAATTTACAGACTCTTTAATTCATACTAATTCTTCTATTCTCAATGTATGCAAGTGAGTCTTATTCTTTCCATCGCAATCAACTGTACAATTCATACTAATTTCTATTAACTCTCTTTACAAAACCAACTTTTCAATTCATACTAATTCCATTTTAACTCAATTTACACAACCAAATTTTCAAATTATACTAAGTCTTCTTAATTCAATTTACTCAATCAATTTTTCAATTCATACTAATTCCTCTTAACTCAATTTACCCAATCAACTCTTAAATTGATACTAAATATTTGTCACCCAATTTACACAGCACAGTCTTCAGTTAATACAAATTCATCTAAACTTAACTTACACAACTAATTTCCTGATTAAACAAAATTCACTTGAACTCAATTTGTGAACCCTCAGGGAATAGGGATCTCCTTTATCAAATACGAATCAAACCTCGGTCACAAACCCCAATGTGACCTGTGCTCATTCTTCGCAGGGGATTCAGTCGATCTGGTTGGAACTACTTCACCTTCAGGTTAATAGGTCGCTGCTTCGTTAGTCTGTCACACTGGAAATGAATCAATTTTATGCACATAAAAAAAAAAGGAGACTTGGATAAATCTATTCTACTGGTTAATTCAAGATAGATGTACAAAATATAAATTATTGTTCAGATGTTGATTTTGACAAAACTCGACTACTAATTAGAATTAATTACTCTCAGTTTTGCTGTGGTGACAGTTGGGAAAAGAGATAGGGAGGTGACGACCCTTCGTTAAGTATTAGATTCGCAGAAAGACCCTAGACCAATTGCCTGTAAATACGTCACCTCAAGGGAATTCCCAAGTATGTGTGAACCTGTGAATCTACAAACGCTTTCAGGCCTGTTTCTAATGATCAGAAAAGGTCAACCTTCTGGTATTATAATCAGATGCCAGACGTCCCTGAGTTGGAGCTCGCTGTCACCGGAAACGAAATTATATTACGTTATGTCTCTCAAAGTGACATCAAATTGTCACTTTCACCAAGCAATCAAGTTTATATGTCGGTTTTATAAAAATAATAAAATGAATAATCTTTCAGCACGCTTGGATGCCAATGCATGGGCATACAATAATACTTAACAAATTCTCCAGTGTTTTGGGAGTTCAACCCCTCCCCAATAGGGAGACCTACCACTCCCAGAGACGGTCACGTCACAAATTTACAATCAGTTCTTCAATTTATATGAATTTTACCTCAATTTTACACGATAAACTCTTAAATTCATACTAATTCTACTCAACTAAAATTACTCAACCAAATTTAAATAAAAAATAATTCTTCTTAACCTAATTTACACAACGTTCAATTCATACTAATAATTCTTAACAGGAGGCACACAACCAACTCTTCATAATAAAATTTAAACACAAATCTTCAATTGATACTAATTCTTTTTAACTCTATTCTTCCTCTCAATCATTTTAAAACCAATATTTTAATTCGTACTAAGTCTACTTCATTCAATTTACACAAAAACTAATCTAACCTTCATACTAATTCATCTTAACAAAGTTTACAAAATCAACTCTTCAATAATTACTAATTCATCTTAATTCAATTTACAAAATAAACTCTTCAATTCATACTAATTCATCTTAACTAAATTTACACAATCTACTCTTCAATTCATACGAATTAATCTTAACTAAATTTACACAATCAACTCTTCAATTCATACTAATTCATCTTAACTCAGTTTAAACAATCAACAATTCATACTAATTCATCTTTACTCAGTTTACGCAATCAACTCTTCAATACATACTAATTCATCTTTACTCAGTTTACACAATCAAGTCTTCAATTCATACTAATTCATCTTTACTCAGTTTACACAATCAACTCTTCAATTCATACTAATTCATCTTTTCTCAGTTTACACAATACACTCTTCAATTCATACTAATTCATCTTTACTCAGTTTACACAATCAACTCTTCAATTAATACTAATTCATCTTTACTCAGTTTACACAATCAACTCTTCAATTCATACTAATTCATCTTTACTCAGTTTACAAAATCAACTCTTCAATTAATACTAATTCATCTTTCCTCAGTTTACACAATCAACTCTTCAATTCATACTAATTCATCTTTACTCAGTTTACACAATCAACTCTTCAATACATACTAATTCATCTTTACTCAGTTTACAAAATCAACTCTTCAATTAATACTAATACATCTTTCCTCAGTTTACACAATCAACTCTTCAATACATACTAATTCATCTTTTCTCAGTTTACACAATCAACTCTTCAATTCATACTAATTCATCTTTACTCAGTTTACAAAATCAACTCTTCAATTCATACTAATTCATCTTTCTTCAGTTTACACAATCAACTTTTCAATTCATACTAATTCATCTTTACTCAGTTTACGCAATCAACTCTTCAATTCATACTAATTCATCTTTACTCAGTTTACACAATCAACTCTTCAATTCATACTAATTCATCTTTACTCAGTTTACGCAATCAACTCTTCAATTCATACTAATTCATCTTTACTCAGTTTACACAATCAACTCTTCAATTCATACTAATTCATCTTTACTCAGTTTACACAATCAACTCTTCAATTCATACTAATTCATCTTTACTCAGTTTACAAAATCAACTCTTCAATTCATACTAATTCATCTTTCCTCAGTTTGCACAATCAACTCTTCAATTCATACTAATTCATCTTTACTCAGTTTACGCAATCAACTCTTCAATACATACTAATTCATCTTTACTCAGTTTACACAATCAACTCTTCAATTCATACTAATTCATCTTTACTCAGTTCACACAATAAACTCTTCAATTCATACTAATCCATCTTTATTCAGTTCACGCAATCAGCTCTTCAATTCATACTAATTCATCTTAACTCGGTTTACACAATCAACTCTTCAATTCATACTAATTCGTCTTTACTCAGTTTACACAATCAACTCTTCAATGCATACTAATTCATCTTTACTCAGTTTACAAAATCAACTCTTCAATTCATACTAATTCATCTTTACTCAGTTTACACAATCAACTCTTCAATACATACTAATTCATCTTTACTCAGTTTACACAATCAACTCTTCAATTCATACTAATTCATCTTTACTCAGTTTACGAAATCAACTCTTCAATACATACTAATTCATCTTAACTCGGTTTACACAATCAACTCTTCAATTCATACTAATTCATCTTTACTCAGTTTACACAATCAACTCTTCAATACATACTAATTCATCTTTACTCAGTTTACAAAATCAACTCTTCAATTCATACTAATTCATCTTTACTCAGTTTACCCAATCAACTCTTCAATACATACTAATTCATCTTTTCTCAGTTTACGCAATCAACTCTTCAATTCATACTAATTCATCTTTTCTCAGTTTACACAATCAACTCTTCAATTCATACTAATTCATCTTTACTCAGTTTACACAATCAACTCTTCAATACATACTAATTCATCTTAACTCGGTTTACACAATCAACTCTTCAATTCATACTAATTCATCTTTACTCAGTTTACACAATCTACTCTTCAATACATACTAATTCATCTTTACTCAGTTTACAAAATCAACTCTTCAATTAATACTAATTAATCTTAACTCGGTTTACACAATCAACTCTTCAATTCATACTAATTCATCTTAACTCGGTTTACACAATCAACTCTTCAATTCATACTAATTCATCTTAACTCGGTTTACACAATCAACTCTTCAATTCATACTAATTCATCTTTCCTCAGTTTACACAATCAACTCTCCAATTCATACTAATTCATCTTAACTCGGTTTACACAATCAACTCTTCAATTCATACTAATTCATCTTTACTCAGTTTACACAATCAACTCTTCAATGCATACTAATTCATCTTTACTCAGTTTACAAAATCAACTCTTCAATTCATACTAATTCATCTTTACTCAGTTTACACAATCAACTCTTCAATACATACTAATTCATCTTTACTCAGTTTACACAATCAACTCTTCAATTCATACTAATTCATCTTTACTCAGTTTACGAAATCAACTCTTCAATACATACTAATTCATCTTAACTCGGTTTACACAATCAACTCTTCAATTCATACTAGTTCATCTTTACTCAGTTTACACAATTCCCTCTTCAATTCATACTAATTCATCTTAACTCGGTTTACACAATCAACTCTTCAATTCATACTAATTCATCTTTACTCAGTTTACGAAATCAACTCTTCAATACATACTAATTCATCTTAACTCGGTTTACACAATCAACTCTTCAATTCATACTAGTTCATCTTTACTCAGTTTACACAATTCCCTCTTCAATTCATACTAATTCATCTTAACTCGGTTTACACAATCAACTCTTCAATTCATACTAATTCATCTTTACTCAGTTTACGAAATCAACTCTTCAATACATACTAATTCATCTTAACTCGGTTTACACAATCAACTCTTCAATTCATACTAGTTAATCTTTACTCAGTTTACACAATTCCCTCTTCAATTCATACTAATTCATCTTAACTCGGTTTACACAATCAACTCTTCAATTCATACTAATTCATCTTTACTCAGTTTACACAATCAACTCTTCAATACATACTAATTCATCTTTACTCAGTTTACAAAATCAACTCTTCAATTCATACTAATTCATCTTTACTCAGTTTACACAATCAACTCTTCAATACATACTAATTCATCTTTTCTCAGTTTACGCAATCAACTCTTCAATTCATACTAATTCATCTTTACTCAGTTTACGCAATCAACTCTTCAATACATACTAATTTATCTTAACTCGGTTTATACAATCAACTCTTCAATTCATACTAGTTCATCTTTACTCAGTTTACACAATTCCCTCTTCAATTCATACTAATTCATCTTTACTCAGTTTACACAATCAACTCTTCAATTCATACTAATTCATCTTTACTCAGTTTACACAATCAACTCTTCAATACATACTAATTCATCTTTACTCAGTTTACAAAATCAACTCTTCAATTCATACTAATTCATCTTTACTCAGTTTACACAATCAACTCTTCAATACATACTAATTCATCTTTTCTCAGTTTACGCAATCAACTCTTCAATTCATACTAATTCATCTTTACTCAGTTTACGCAATCAACTCTTCAATACATACTAATTTATCTTAACTCGGTTAACACAATCAACTCTTCAATTCATACTAATTCATCTTTACTCAGTTTACACAATCAACTCTTCAATGCATACTAATTCATCTTTACTCAGTTTACAAAATCAACTCTTCAATTCATACTAATTCATCTTTACTCAGTTTACACAATTCCCTCTTCAATTCATAGTAATTCATATTTACTCAGTTTACAATATCAACTCTTCAATACATACTAATTCATCTTTACTCAGTTTGAAAAATCAACTCTTCAATTCATACTAATTCATCTTTACTCAGTTGACGCAATCAACTCTTCAATACATACTAATTCATCTTAACTCGGTTTACACAATCAACTCTTCAATTCATACTAATTCATCTTTACTCAGTTTACACAATTCCCTCTTCAATTCATACTAATTCATCTTTACTCAGTTTACCCAATCAACTCTTCAATTAATACTAATTAATCTTTACTCAGTTTACACAATTCCCTCTTCAATTCATACTAATTCATTTTAACTCAGTTTACAAAACCAACTCTTCAATTCATACTAATTCATCTTTACTCAGTTTACAAAATCAACTCTTCAATTCATACTAATTCATCATAACTCAGTTTACACAATCAACCCTTCAATTCATACTAATTCATCATTACTCAGTTTACCCAATCAACTCTTCAATTAATACTAATTAATCTTTACTCAGTTTACACAATTCCCTCTTCAATTCATACTAATTCATTTTAACTCAGTTTACAAAACCAACTCTTCAATTCATACTAATTCATCTTTACTCAGTTTACACAATCAACTCTTCAATTCATACTAATTCATCTTAACTCAGTTTACACAATCAACTCTTCAATTCATACTAATTCATCTTTACTCAGTTTACCCAATCAACTCTTCAATTCATACTAATTCATCTTTACTCAGTTTACACAATTCCCTCTTCAATTCATACTAATTCATTTTAACTCAGTTTACCAAATAAACTCTTCAATTCATACTAATTCATCTTTACTCAGTTTGCAAAATCAACTCTTCAATTCATACTAATTCATCTTAACTCAGTTTACACAATCAACTCTTCAATTCATACTAATTCGTCTTAACTCAGTTTACACAATCAACTCTTCAATTCATACTAATTCATCTTAACTCAGTTTACACAATTCCCTCTTCAATTCATACTAATTCATTTTAACTCAGTTTACCAAACAAACTCTTCAATTCATACTAATTCATCTTAACTCAGTTTACAAAATCAACTCTTAAATTCATACTAATTCATCTTAACTCAGTTTACACAATTCCCTCTTCAATTCATACTAATTCATTTTAACTCAGTTTACCAAATAAACTCTTCAATTCATACTAATTCATCTTAACTCAGTTTACACAATCAACTCTTCAATTCATACTAATTCATCTTAACTCAGTTTACACTGTCAACTGTCCAATTCATACTAATTCATGTTTACTCAGTTTACACAATCAACTCTTCAATTCATGCTAATTCTATCTTTACGCAGTTTGCAGTATCAACTCTTCAATTCATACTAATTCATCTTTACTCAGTTTACACTATCAACTCTTCAATTCATACTCATTAATCTTTACTCAGTTTACACAATCAACTCTTCAATTCATAATAATTAATCTTTACTCAGTTTACCAAATAAACTCTTCAATACATACTAATTCATCTTTACTCAGTTTGCAAAATCAACTCTTCTATTCATACTAATTCATCTTTACTCAGTTTGAAAAATCAACTCTTCTATTCATACTTATTCATCTTTACTCAGTTTACACATATCCCTCTTCAATTCATACTAATTCATTTTTACTCAGTTTACCAAATAAACTCTTCAATTCATACTAATTCATCTTTACTCAGTTTACACAATCAACGCTTCAATTCATACTAATTCATCTTAACTCAGTTTACACAATCACCTCTTCAATTCATACTAATTAATCTTTACTCAGTTTACCCAATCAACTCTTCAATTCATACTAATTCATCTTAACTATGTTTACAAAATCAACTCTTCAATTCATTCTAATTGATCTTACCTCAGTTTACAAAATCAACTCATAAATTAATTCTAATTAATCTTAACTCAGTTTACAAAACCAACTCTTCAATTCATACTAATTCATCTTTACTCAGTTTACAAAATCAACTCTTCAATTCATACTAATTCATCTTAACTCAGTTTACACAATCAACTCTTCAATTCATACTAATTCATCTTAACTCAGTTTACACTATCAACTCTCCAATTTATACTAATTCATCTTTACTCAGTTTACACAATCAACTCTTCAATTTATACTAATTCATCTTTATTCAGTTTACACAATCAACTCTTCAATTCATACTTATTCATCTTTAATCAGTTTGCAGTATCAACTCTTCAATTCATACTAATTCATCTTTACTCAGTTTACACTATCAACTCTTAAATTCATACTAATTCATCTTTACTCAGTTTACACAATCAACTCTTCAATTCATACTAATTCATCTTTACTCAGTTGACACAATTACCTCTTCAATTCATACTAATTAATCTTAATTAAGTTTACAAAATCAACTCTTCAATTCATACTAATTAATCCTTACTCAGTTTACAAAATCAACTCTTCAATTCATACTAATTCATCTTTACTCAGTTTACAAAATCAACTCTTCAATTCATACTAATTCATCTTAACTCAGTTTAAACAATCAACTCTTCAATTCATACTAATTAATCTTTACTCAGTTTACACAATTTCCTCTTCAATTCATACTAATTCATTTTAACTCAGTTTAATAAATAAACTCTTCAATTCATACTAATTGATCTTTACTCAGTTTGAAAAATCAACTCTTCAATTCATACTAATTCATCTTAACTCAGTTTAAACAATCAACTCTTCAATTCATACTAATTCATCTTTACTCAGTTTACACAATTTCCTCTTCAATTCATACTAATTCATTTTAACTCAGTTTAATAAATAAACTCTTCAATTCATACTAATTGATCTTTACTCAGTTTGAAAAATCAACTCTTCAATTCATACTTATTCATCTTTACTCAGTTTACACAATCAACTTTTCAATTCATACTAACTCATCTGTACTCAGTTTACCCAATCAACTCTTCAATTCATACTAATTCGTTTTTACTCAGTTTACACAATTCCCTCTTCAATTCATACTAATTCATTTTAACTCAGTTTACCAAATAAACTCTTCAATTCATACTAATTCATCTTTACTCAGTTTGAAAAATCAACTCTTCAATTCATACTTATTCATCTTTACTCAGTTTACACAATCAACTCTTCAATTCATACTAATTCATCTTTACTCAGTTTACACAATCAACTTTCAATTCATACTAATTCATCTTTACTCAGTTTACACAATTCCCTCTTCAATTCATACTAATTCATTTTAACTCAGTTTACCAAATAAACTCTTCAATTCATACTAATTAATCTTTACTCAGTTTGCAAAATCAACTCTTCAATTCATACTAATTCATCTTTACTCAGTTTACAAAATCAACTCTTACATTCATACTAATTCGTCTTTACTCAGTTTACACAATCAACTCTTCAATTCATACTAATTCATCTTTACTCAGTTTACCCAATCAACTCTTCAATTCATACTAATTCATCTTTACTCAGTTTACACAATTCCCTCTTCAATTCATACTAATTCATTTTAACTCAGTTTACCAAATAAACTCTTCAATTCATACTAATTCATCTTTACTCAGTTTGCAAAATCAACTCTTCAATTCATACTAATTCATCTTTACTCAGTTTACACAATCAACTCTTCAATTCATACTAATTCATCTTTACTCAGTTTACAAAATCAACTCTTCAATTCATACTTATTCATCTTTACTCAGTTTACACAATCAACTCTTCAATTCATACTAATTCATCTTTACTCAGTTTACACAATCAACTCTTCAATTCATACTTATTCATCTTTACTCAGTTTACACAATCAACTTTTCAATTCATACTAACTCATCTTTACTCAGTTTACCCAATCAACTCTTCAATTCATACTAATTCATTTTTACTCAGTTTACACAATTCCCTCTTCAATTCATACTAATTCATTTTAACTCAGTTTACCAAATAAACTCTTCAATCCATACTAATTCATCTTTACTCAGTTTGAAAAATCAACTCTTCAATTCATACTTATTCATCTTTACTCAGTTTACACAATCAACTCTTCAATTCATACTAATTCATCTTTACTCAGTTTACCCAATCAACTCTTCAGTTCATACTAATTCATCTTTACTCAGTTTACACAATTCCCTCTTCAATTCATACTAATTTATTTTAACTCAGTTTACCAAATAAACTCTTCAATTCATACTAATTCATCTTTACTCAGTTTGCAAAATCAACTCTTCAATTCATACTAATTCATCTTAACTCAGTTTACACAATCAACTCTTCAATTAATACTAATTCATCTTTACTCAGTTTACCCAATCAACTCTTCAATTCATACTAATTCATCTTAACTCAGTTTACACAATTCCCTCTTCAATTCATACTAATTCATTTTAACTCAGTGTACCAAATAAACTCTCCAATTCATACTAATTCATCTTTACTCAGTTTACAAAATCCACTCTTACATTCATACTAATTCGTCTTAACTCAGTTTACACAATCAACTCTTCAATTCATACTAATTCATCTTTACTCAGTTTACACTATCAACTCTTCAATTCATGCAAATTCATTTTTACTCAGTTTACACAATCAACTCTTCAATTCATATTAATTAATCTTAATTAAGTTTACCAAATAAACTCTTCAATACATACTAATTCATCTTTACTTAGTTTGCAAAATAACCTCTTCTATTCATACTAATTCATCTTTACTCAGTTTGCAAAATCAACTCTTCAATTCATACTAATTCATCTTTCCTCAGTTTGCAAAATCAACTCTTCAATTCATACTAATTCATCTTAACTCAGTTTACACAATCAACTCTTCAATTCATACTAATTCATCATTACTCAGTTTACCCAATCAACTCTTCAATTCATACTTATTCATCTTTACTCAGTTTACACAATTCCCTCTTCAATTCATACTAATTCATCTTAATTAAGTTTACACAATCAACTCTTCAATTTATACTAATTAATCCTTACTCAGTTTACAAAATCAACTCTTCAATTCATACTAATTCATCTTAACTCAGTTTAAACAATCAACTCTTCAATTCATACTAATTAATCTTTACTCAGTTTACACAATTCCCTCTTCAATTCATACTAATTCATATTAACTCAGTTTAATAAATAAACTCTTCAATTCATACTAATTGATCTTTACTCAGTTTGCAAAATCAACTCTTCAATTCATACTTATTCATCTTTACTCAGTTTACACAATCAACTCTTCAATTCATACTAATTCATCTTTTCTCAGTTTACACAATCAACTCTTCAATTCATACTAATCCATCTTTACTCAGTTTACACAATTCCCTCTTCAATTCATACTAATTCATTTTAACTCAGTTTACCAAATAAACTCTTCAATTCATACTAATTAATCTTTACTCAGTTTGCAAAATCAACTCTTCAATTCATACTTATTCATCTTTACTCAGTTTACACAATCAACTCTTCAATTCATACTAATTCATCTTTACTCAGTTTACCTAATCAACTCATACTAATTCATCTTTACTCAGTTTACACAATTCCCTCTTCAATTCATACTAATTCATTTTAACTCAGTTTACCAAATAAACTCTTCAATTCATACTAATTCATCTATACTCAGTTTGCAAAATCAACTCTTCAGTTTATACTTATTCATCTTTACTCAGTTTACACAATCAACTCTTCAAGTCATACTAATTCATCTTTACTCAGTTTACCCAATAAACTCTTCAATTCATACTAATTCATCTTTACTCAGTTTACACAATTCCCTCTTCAATTCATACTAATTCATTTTTACTCAGTTTACCAAATAAACTCTTCAATTCATACTAATTCATCTTTACTCAGTTTGCAAAATCAACTCTTCAATTCATACTAATTCATCTTAACTCAGTTTACACAATCAACTCTTTAATTCATACTAATTCATCTTTACTCAGTTTACCCAATCAACTCTTCAATTCATACTAATTCATCTTAACTCAGTTTACACAATTCCCTCTTCAATTCATACTAATTCATTTTAACTCAGTTTACCAAATAAACTCTTCAATTCATACTAATTCATCTTTACTCAGTTTACAAAATCAACTCTTCAATTCATACTAATTCATCTTAACTCAGTTTACACAATCAACTCTTCAATTCATACTAATTCATCTTAACTCAGTTTACACTATCAACTCTCCAATTCATACTAATTCATGTTTACTCAGTTTACACAATCAACTCTTCAATTCATACTAATTCATCTTTACTCAGTTTACAAAATCAACTCTTCAATTCATACTAATTCATCTTTACTCAGTTTACAAAATCAACTCTTCAATTCATACTAATTCATCTTTACTCAGTTTGCAAAATCAACTCTTCAATTCATACTAATTCATCTTAACTCAGTTTACACAATCAACTCTTCAATTCATACTAATTCATCATTACTCAGTTTACCCAATCAACTCTTCAATTCATACTAATTCATCTTAACTCAGTTTACACAATTCTTTCTTCAATTCATACTAATTCATTTTTACTCAGTTTACCAAATAAACTCTTCAATTCATACTAATTCGTCTTTACTCAGTTTACACAATCAACGCTTCAATTCATACTAATTCATCTTAACTCAGTTTACACAATAAATTCTTCAATTCATACTAATTAATCTTTACTCAGTTTACCCAATCAACTCTTCAATTCATACTAATTCATCTTAACTATGTTTAAAAAAACAACTCTTCAATTCATTCTAATTGATCTTACCTCAATTTACAAAATCAACTCGTCAATTCATTCTAATTAATCTTAACTCAGTTTACACTATCAACTCTCCAATTCATACTAATTCATGTTTACTCAGTTTACACAATCAACTCTTCAATTCATACTAATTCATCTTTACTCAGTTTACACAATCAACTCTTCAATTCATACTAATTCATCTTAACTCAGTTTACCCAATCAACTCTTTAATTCATACTAATTCATTTTAACTCAGTTTACCCAATCAACTCTTCAATTCATACTAATTCATCTTTACTCAGTTTACACAATTCCCTCTTCAATTCATACTAATTCATTTTAACTCAGTTTACCAAATAAACTCTTAAATTCATACTAATTCATCTTTACTCAGTTTACACAATCAACGCTCCAATTCATACTAATTCATCTTAACTCAGTTTACCCAATCAACTCTTAAATTCATACTGATTCATCTTAACTATGTTTACAAAATCAACTCTTCAATTCATTCTAATTGATCTTACCTCAATTTACAAAATCAACTCGTAAATACATACTAATTCATCTTTACTCAGTTTACAAAATAAACTACTCAATTCATACTAATTCATCCTTCGTAAGTTTACAAAATCAACTATTCTATTCATAATAATTCATCTTAACTTAAATCAGTTTAAAAAATCAACTCTTCAATTCATACCAATTCGTCTTAACTCAGTTTACAAAATCAACTCCACAATTCATACTAATTCCTCTTATCTCAGTTAGCACAATGAACTCTTCAATTCGTACCAATTCCTCTTAAATCAGTTCACAAAATCAACTCTTCAATTCATACTAATTCATCTTTACTCAGTTTACAAAATCAACTCTTCAATTCATACTAATTCATCTTATCTACGTTTGCACAATCAACTCTTCAATTCATACCTATTCATATTAAATCAGTTTACAAAATCAACTCTTCAATTCATACTAATTCATCATTACTCAGTTTACAAAATAAACTCTTCAATTCATACTAAATCATCTTAACTCAGTTTACACAATCAACTATTTAATTCATACTAATTCATCTTTACTCAGTTTACACAATTCCCTCTTCAATTCATACTAATTCATTTTAACTCAGTTTACCAAATAAACTCTTCAATTCATACGAATTCATCTTTACTCAGTTTGCAAAATCAACTCTTCAATTCATACTAATTCATCTTAACTCAGTTTACACAATCAACTCTTCAATTCATACTAATTCATCTTTACTCAGTTTACCCAATCAACTCTTCAATTCATACTAATTCATCTTTACTCAGTTTACAAAATCAACTCCTCAATTCATACTAATTCATCCTTAGTAAGTTTACAAAATCAACTATTACATTCATACTAATTCATCTTAACTCAGTTTACACAATCAACTCTTCAATTCATACTAATTCATCTTTACTCAGTTTGCAGTATCCACTCTTCCATTCATACTAATTCATCTTTATTCATTTTACACTATCAACTCGTCAATTCATACTAATTCATCTTTACTAAGTGTACACAATCAACTCTTCAATTTATACTAATTCATCTTTACTCAGTTGACACAATCAACTCTTCAATTCATACTAATTCATCTTAATTAAGTTTACACAATCAACTCTTCAATCCATACTAATTCATCTTTACTCAGTTTAAAAAATAAACTCTTCAATTAATACTAATTCATCCTTACTCAGTTTACAAAATCTACTCTTAAATTCATACTAATTCATCCTTAGTAAGGTTAGAAAATCAATTCTGCAATTCATACTAATTCATCTTTACTCAGTTTACACAATCAACGCTTCAATTCATACAAATTCATTTTAACTCAGTTTACAAAATCAACTCTTCAATTCATACTAATTCATCTTTACTCAGTTTGCAAAATCAACTCTTCAATTCATACATATTCATCTTAACTCAGTTTACACAATCAACTATTCAATTCATACTAATTCATCTTTACTCAGTTTACACAATTCCCTCTTCAATTCATACTAATTCATTTTAACTCAGTTTACCAAATAAACTCTTCAATTCATACGAATTCATCTTTACTCAGTTTGCAAAATCAACTCTTCAATTCATACTAATTCATCTTAACTCAGTTTACACAATCAACTCTTCAATTCATACTAATTCATCTTTACTCAGTTTACCCAATCAACTCTTCAATTAATACTAATTCATCTTTACTCAGTTTACACAATTCCCTCTTCAATTCATACTAATTTATTGTAACTCAGTTTACCAAATAAACTCTTAAATTCATACTAATTCATCTTTACTCAGTTTACACAATCAACGCTTCAATTCATACTAATTCATCTTTACTCAGTTTACACAATCAACTCTTCAATTCATACTAATTAATCTTTACTCAGTTTACACAATCAACTCTTCAATTCATACTAATTCATCTTAACTATGTTTATAAAATCAACTCTTCAATTCATTCTAATTGATCTTACCTCAGTTTACAAAATCAACTTTTAAATACATACTAATTCATCTTTACTCAGTTTACACAATCAATTCTGCAATTCATACTAATTCATCTTTACTCACTTTACACAATTCCCTCTTCAATTCATACTAATTCATTTTAACTCAGTTTACCAAATAAACTCTTCAATTCATACTAATTAATCTTTACTCAGTTTACACAATCAACTCTTCAATTCATACATATTCATCTTTACTCAGTCTACACAATCAACTCTTCAATTCATACTAATTCATCTTTACTCAGTTTACCAAATAAACTCTTCAATTCATACTAATTCATCTTTACTCTGTTTTCACAATCAACTCTTCAATTCATACTAATTCATCTTAACTCAGTTTACACGATCAACTCTTCAATTCATACTAATTCATCTTTACTCAGTTTACCCAATCAACTCTTCAATTCATACTAATTCATCTTAACTATGTTTACAAAATCAACTCTTTAATTCATTCTAATTGATCTTACCTCAGTTTACAAAATCAACTCTTAAATACATACTAATTCATCTTTACTCAGTTTACAAAATCAACTCTTCAATTCATACCAATTCGTCTTATCTCAGTTTACAAAATCAACTCCTCAAGTCATACTAATTCATCTTAACTCAGTTTACAAAATCAACTCTTCAATTCATACTAATTCATCTTATCTCAGTTTACAAAATCAACTCCTCAAGTCATACTAATTCATCTTAACTCAGTTTACAAAATCAACTCTTCAATTCATACTAATTCATCTTATCTCAGTTTACAAAATCAACTCCTCAAGTCATACTAATTCATCTTAACTCAGTTTACACAATCAACTCTTCAATACATACTAATTCATCTTTACTCAGTTTAAAAAATCAACTCTTCAATTCATACCAATTCGTCTTAACTCAGTTTACAAAATCAACTCTTCAATTCATACTAATTCATCTTATCTCAGTTTACAAAATCAACTCTTCAATTCATACTAATTCATCTTAACTCAGTTTACACAATCAACTCTTAAATACATACTAATTCATCTTTACTCAGTTTAAAAAATCAACTCTTCAATTCATACCAATTCGTCTTAACTCAGTTTACAAAATCAACTCTTCAATTCATACTAATTCATCTTATCTCAGTTTACAAAATCAACTCCTCAAGTCATACTAATTCATCCTTAGTACGTTTAAAAAATCAACTCTTCAATTCATACCAATTCGTCTTAACTCAGTTTACAAAATCAACTCCACAATTCATACTAATTCATCTTATCTAAGTTTGCACAATCAACTCTTCAATTCATACCAATTAATCTTTACTCAGTTTACAAAATCAACTCTTCAATTCATACTATTTCTTCTTATCTCAGCACAATCAACTTTCAATTCATACTAATTCATCTTAACTCAATTTACACGTCATACTAATGTTACTTAACTTACTTTAAACAATCCACGTTCCTATTGATACAAATTAATCTTAACTCAATTAAAATACAACTCTTAAATTCATACTCTGTTTCCACAAACAACTGTCCAATTCATACTATTGCCTCTTAACTTTATTTAAATGAGTTCATAATTTATATTAAGTCCTCTTAACAAAAATTACACAACCATATTTTTAATTTATTAATAATGACTTCAAAATCACTTTACATAACCAACTCCTCAAGTCATACTTATTCCTATTAACTCAGTTTATACCACAATCTCTTCCATTCATGCAAATCGTTTTTAACCTTAATTACATAGCTAATTCTACAATTTATACAACTTCATGTTAACTAAATTTACAAAGCCAACTCTTGAATTAATACAAGTTCATGTTAACTCAGATCAAACAATCAATTTTTCAATTTATTACAATTCTATCGTTACTCATTTACACCAACTATTCCTAAATTCATTCTAGTCCTTTTAAACTCAATTTACACAACCTATTCTTCAATTTATACCAACTCATTTTAACTCAATTCACTCAACAAACTCATCCGATTAAGTCAATTAAATAAAGAATGTGTTCCATTAACTCAATTAAATAAAGCATGTGTTCCATTCTTTTAAACTAAATTCACACAGCAAACTCTGTAATAATTACATATTTATCTTAACTCAATTTACACAACCAACTCTTTAATTCATAGTAATTATCCTAAACTTAATATACACAACAACCTCTTTAACTCAGAGTAGTTTTTGTTAACTCAATATACAAAACCAACTATTCAATTCATAGTAATTTTTCTGAACGAAATTTACAATACCACCTATTCAATTCATAGTAAATTTTCTTTAATCCATTTACAATACCAACTATATAATTCATAGTAATTTTACTTAACTCAATTTACACAACCAACTCCTTAATACATAGTAATTTTTCCTTACTCCATCAGCTATTCATATCATAGTAATTTTACTAAACTCCATTTACACAACCAACTCTTAAATTCATAGTAATTATTCTAACTCAATATACACAACAACCTCTTTAACTCATAGTAATTTTTCTTAACTCAATTTACACAACCAACTCCTTAATACATAGTAATTTTTCCTTACTCCATCAGCTATTCATATCATAGTAATTTTACTAAACTCCATTTACACAACCAACTCTTAAATTCATAGTAATTATTCTAACTCAATATACACAACAACCTCTTTAACTCATAGTAATTTTTCTTAACTCAATTTACAAAACAAATTATTCAATTCATAGTTATTTTTCAGAACTCAATTTACACAACCAACTATTTAATTCATAGTCATTTTACTTAACTCAATTTACGCAACAAACTCATAGACATAGACATTTTTCTTTTCCCAATTCACAATACCAACTCTTTAATTCATAGGCATTTTCTTTACTCCATTTACAATATCAATCATTCAATTCATAGTAATTTTTCATAACTCCATTTACACAACCAACTGTTTAATTCATAGTAATTTTTCTTTTCTCCATTTACAATATCAGCTATTCAATTCATAGTAAGTGTCTATAACTCAATTTACACAACCAATTATTCAATTCATGGTAATTTTTCATAACTCAATTTAAACAACCAACAATTTAATTCATAGTCATTTTTCTTACTCAATATACAATACCAATTATTCAATTCATAGTTGTCATGCCGTGTTAAGCATGTATGTGTAATAATAAGACAGGAACACGTGTGTTTTGTTGTAAGAAAGGAACTGAATAATGGCACCCGCTTTATTGATCGATTGCTATATGCATGCGTGAGTGCATACAAAAGTTGGATCAGGAAACCGAGATGAAAGGGTCCATATAAAAATAGCTGAAACGAAAGGCGATATCATTACATCTCCCTTTTTCTGAAAACAACGATGACTTATGCATGTAAAACAAAACAAAGAAAATGGAGAGACTGGTTCAGGGTAGACTGCCTGAACAGCTGCAGCGAAGCAGGGGATTATTCTGCCCCATGAGATGCTTGCTGGCAGTTTATGAGTGTTTGCTCATCACAAGTTCATTTTTGATGGTGGTCGTACCACCCTACCACTACGGGTACATTTTTGAGTGTCATTTGATATGTTTGGGGATGCACACACAAGTGGATCCACAGACGTCGCACATTTTTGTGGAGCTGTGTTGGGGAGGTCTTGCGACATTTGTGGGGTAGGCGTCACTGGAATACTTCTTATGTGTTGTCGGTTTCTTCGCAGCACATGTCCATTGACATTCTCCAGGAGATAGAAGCAGTGACCATCTACCTAGGATACTACAGTCGCTGGGTCCCAGGTTCCAGACACAGGATTCTGTACCCTTACCCGTTGACCATGGTATAGGGGTGGTAGATCCTCCTTAAGTGCATGTCGGTCAAAATACCTCTTTTGGTTCTGCTGGCATTGTTGGAATGCGCTGTATATCTGATACTGATCATGGTTGCCGTTTCTGATTTTGGTGATCAGTGGAGATTGGATTCATCTACCCATGAGTAGTTGTGCAGGGCTTGGTATGACACTTGAAATTGGGGTGCAGCGCCAGTGCAGCAATGCGATCTCAGAAGTTGTTCCCGACTGTTTGGCTTTCTTGAGAATATTCTTGATAGTCCTTATTTGACGTTCTATGAAGCCATTCCCTTGTGGTCTCTGAGGTGACATGGTCTCATGATGGAAGCCCCATTCTTTGGCGAATTCGCGGTAGAGATGACTTGAAAAATGTGGTCCGTTATCGCTGACTATCTTTGATGGTATGCCAAACTCCCGTTGTTGGTTATGACTGTTATGCCAGGGCCTTCCTTGTTGTCTCTTGGTTTTGTGCTTCCCTGAGATGCAAACTGTAGCCCAGTGACCTGTTTTGCCACATGTGTGGCATATATCATTTTTGGCAGGGAAGTGTTCTTTGCTAAAACGGTGACTGCATCCACAATTTATGCAGGTTTGGCCGCGTTTTCGGTCAATCCCTTGCCACTGGTGTGTACCATGGCTTATTGCGGCTATCTGTGGTGATTCCTGTAACTGGTGTAGCTGGTTGACATAAACTGCTGAAGCCTCGTGTGAACGAGCTAATCTAACGGCTTCCTTGATTTTGTAACCCTTCGGTTTGTTTAACAGTTCCTTTTCCGGTTCGAGTATAGGTGTGCTGGCAATTAGTAACTCGACGAGGCGTTCGTTTAATTCGTCGGCACTGAAATCACATTTCTTTGCCAATAGTGGACATCTGTTGATGAAGATGTCTGTTGTTTGATAATACCGCTTGCCACCATGTCATGCCGTGTTAAGCATGTATGTGTAATAATAAGACAGGAACACGTGTGTTTTGTTGTAAGAAAGGAACTGAATAATGGCGCCCGCTTTATTGATCGATTGCTATATGCATGCGTGAGTGCATACAAAAGTTGGATCAGGAAACCGAGATGAAAGGGTCCATATAAAAATAGCTGAAACAAAAGGCGAATACCCACTCTTTAATTCATTTTCCTTTACTCCATTTACAATACCAACTCTTCAATTCATTGTATTTTTTTTACCTTATTTACAATACCAACTATTCACTCCATAGTTATTTTACTTAACTCAATTTACACAACCAACTCTTTAATTCATAGTTATTTTTCTTTACTCCATTTTCAATACCAACTATTTAATTTATAGTCATTTTTCATAACTCAATTTACACAAACATCTCTTTAATTCATAGTCATTGTTCTTTACGCCATCTACAATGCTAACTATTCAATTCATAGTAATTTTTATAACTAAATTTATAAAAACAACTCTTTTATTTATAGTCATTTTTCTTTACTCTATTTACAATAGCAACTATTCAATTCATGGTAATTTTTCATAACTCAATTTACGCAACCAACTCTTTTATGCATGGTCGTTTTTCTTTATTCCATATGCAATACCAACTATTCAATTCATAGTAATTCAACTTAACTCAATTTACACTACCAACTCTTTAATTCATAGACATTTTTCTTTCCCCCATTTACAATACACACTATTCAATTCATTGTAATTTTTCATAACTCAATTGACACAACCAACTCTTTAATTCATATTAATTTTTCTTTACTTCATTTACAATTCTAACTATTCAATTCAAAGTAGTTTTTATAACTTCATTTATAAAAACAACTCTTTTATTCATAGTCATTTTTCTTTACTCCGTTTACAATAGCAACTATTCAATTCATAGTATTTTTTCATAACTCAATTTACACAACAAACACTTTAATTCATTTGCTGAAATCATTTGTCTTTTCTCAATTTACACAACCAACTATTAAATTCATAGTAATGTTTCATAACTCACTTTAAAAAACCAACTCATTAATTCATAATTACTTTTCTTTACTCCATTTCAAATACCAACTATTCAATTCTTTCTGAACTCAATTTACAATACCAACTATTAATTTCATAATATTTTTTCATAATTCAATTAACAATACCAACTACTCCATTCATAGAAATCTTTCTTTACTCAATTAACAATACCAACTGTTCAATTAATAGCAATTTTGTTTGAACACAATTTACACAACAAACTCTTTAATTTATAGTAATTTTGCTTTACTAAATTAACAATACCAACTACTCATTTTGATTTCAACTACTCATCCTATTAATTTTTCTTTAAACAATGAAAATACAACCTATTGAATTTATAGCCATTATTCTAAACTCATTTTACGCAACAAACTGTTTAATTCATAGTAATTTTTCGTTACTAAAGAAACAATACCAACTATTCACTCCATAGTAATTTTTCTTTGCTCCATTTACAATACCAGCTCTTTAATACATAGTCATTTTTCTTTTCTCCATTTATAATTCAATTCATAGTAATTTTTATTAACTCAATTTACACAATAAACTCTTAAATTCATAATAATTTTTCTTAACTCAATTTGAACAACCGACTTTTAAATTTATACAAATTCTTCTTAACGCAATTTACACAACCAACTTTTAAATTCATACAAATTCTTCTTTACTTAATTTACACAACTAATTTTAAATTCATACAAATTCTTCTTTACTCAATATACACAACCAACTTTTTAATTGATACAAATTCTTTTTACTAAATTTGCAAAACCAACTCATCAATTAATACAAATTCTTCTTAATTTAATTTACAAAACTAACTTATAAATTTATACAAATTCTTCTTAACTCAATTTGCACAACCAACATGTAAATTTATACAAATTCCTCTGAACTCAATTTATAAAACCAACTTTTAAATTCATACTAATTCTATTTAACTTAGTTTACACAACCAACTTTAAAATTGATACAAATTCTTCTTAACACAATTTACACAATCAACTTTAAAATTCAGAAAAATTCTTTTTAACTGAATTTCGACAACAAACTCATCAAATACAAATTCTTCCCAACTTGATTTGAACAACCAACTTTTAAATTCATACAAATTCTTCTCAACACGATTTACATAACCAACTTTTAAATTCATACAAATTCTTCTCAACACAATTTACATACCCAACTTTTAAATTAATACAAATGTTTCTTAACACAATTTACATAACCAACTTTTAAATTCATATAAATTCTTCTTAACACAATTTACATAACCAACTGTTATATTCATACAAATTCTTCTTAACACAATTTACATAACTAACTTTTAAATTCATACAAATGTTTCTTAACACAATTTACATAACCAACTTTTAAATTCATACAAATTCTTCTTAACACAATTTACACAACCAACTTTTAAATATATACTAATTCTTCTTAACTCAATTTGTACAACAAATTCTTCAATTAATACTAATTCTTCTTAATTTAATTTACAGAACCAACTTTTAAACTTATAAAAATTCCTCTAAACTCGGTTGAGAAAATCAACTTTTTAATTTGTAAAAATTCTTTTTGACTCAATTTACACAATCAACTTTTTAATTCATAAAGATGCTTCTAAACTCAATTTGAACAACCAATTTGTAAATTTATACAACTTCCTCTATATTCTGTTTACACAATCAACTCTTTAAATTATACAAAATCCTCTGAACTCAATTTATAAAACTAAGTTTTATATTCATACAAATTCTTCTTAAGTCAATTTACACAGCCAACTTTTAAATTTATACAAATTCTTAACTCAATTTGAACAACTAACTTTTAAATTTAGAAAAATTTTGTTTAACGCCATTTGAACAACCAACATTTAAATTTATACAAATTCTTCTTAACTAAATTTGAACAACTAACTTTTAAATTCATACAAATTCGTCTTAACTCAATTTGATCAAACAACTTTTAAATTTTGCAGATTTTTCTTAACTCAATTGGAACAACCAACCGTTAAATTTATATAAATTTTTCTAAACTCAATTCACACAACCAACTTTTAAATTTATACAAATTATTCAATTTGAACAACCAACTTTAAATTTATTCAAATTCTTAACTCAATTTGAACAACCAACTTTTAAATTTATGCAAATTTTTCTTAACTCGATTTACACATACAACTTTAAAATTTTTGCAAATTCTTCTTAACTCAATGTAAACAACCAACTTTTAAACTTATTAAAATTCTTCTTAATTCAATTTGAGTAAACAACTTTTAAATTCATACAAATTCTTCTTAACTCAATTTGAACAACCAACTTTTAAATTTATACAAATTGTTTTTTACTCAAGTTGAACAACTAATTTTAAATTCATATAAATTCTCCTGAACTCAATTTTAACAACCAACGTTTAAATTCATAAAAATTCTTCTTAACTCAATTTATACAACCAACTGTTAAATTTATACAAATTCTACTGAACTCAATTAACACAACTATGTTTTCAATTCATACAAATTCTTCTTAACTCAATTTACACAACCAACTTTTAAATTTATACAAATTCTCCTTAACTTAATTTACACAGCAACTTTTCAATTCATACAAAATTTTCTGAATTCAATTTGTACAACCAACCTTTCAATTAATATTAATTCTTCTTAATTTAATTTACAGAACCAACATTTAAATTTATACAAATTCCTCTAAAATCTGTTTACACAATCAACTTTTAAATTTTTATAAAAATTCTTTTTGACTAAATTTATACAACATACTTTTAAATGTATACGAATTCTCCCGAAGTCAATTTGAACAACAAACTTGTAAATTTATACAAATTTCTCTATATTCTGTTTACACAGTCAACTATTTAAATTATACAAAATCCAATTTATAAAACCAACTTTTATATTCATACAAATTCTTCTTAACTCAATTTGAACAACCAACTTTTAAATTTATGCAAATTCTTTTTAACTACATTTGAACAACTTTTGAATATATGCAAATTCTTCTTAACTCAATTTGAACAACCAACTGTTCAATTTATGCTAATTCTTTTTAACTCAATTTGAACAACCAACTTTTAAATTCATGCAAATTCTTCGTAACTCAATTTGAACAACCAACTTTTAAATTCATGCAAATTCTTCGTAACTCAATTTGAACAAGCAGATGTTCAATTTATGCAAATTCTTTTGAACTCAATTTGACCAACCAACTTTACATTCATGCAAATTCTTCCTAACTCAATTTGGACAAACAACTTTAAAATTTATACACATTCTTCTTAACTCAATTTACACAACCAGCTTTTAAATTGAAGCAAATTCTTCTTAACTATTTTGAACAACCAACTTTTAAATTTATGCAAATTCTTCGTAACTCAATTTGAACAACCAACTTTTAAATTTATGCAAATTCTTCTTAACTCAATTTTTACTACAAACTGTTCAATTTATACAAATTCTTTTTAACTCAATTTGAAAAACCAACTTTTAAATTCATGCAAATTCTTCTTAACTTAATTTGAACAACCAACTTTTAAATTCATGCAAATTCTTCTTAACTTAATTCGAACAACCAACTTTTAAATTCATGCAAATTCTTTTTAACTCATTTTTCACAACCAACTGCTCAATTTATGCAAATTCATTTTAACTCAATTTGGACAACCAACTTTACATTTATACAAATTCTTTTTAACTTAATTTACACAACCAATTTTTAATTTATGCAAAGTCTTCTTTACTAAATTTGAATAATCAACTTTTAAATTTATGCCAATTCATATTCACACAATTTGCACAACCAAGTTTTAAATTTATGCAAATTCGTTTTAACTCTATTTACACAACCAACTTTTAAATTCATACAAATTCTTCTTAATTCAATTTGAACAACCAACTTTTAATGTTATGCAAATTCGGGTTTGTATTACTGTACACATAGATTCGAAAAAGTTGTCAAAAAACAAATATAGAACAAATAAATGTTATCAAAGGCAAGATAAGTTACTTTTCTACCTAACTGGATATAATTCACGTGTTTTTATTCAGTGTAACATGTTTATTCAGCTCGAAAAACATGCAATGTTTACCGATGTATTGGAAAATTCAAAATGGCAGCCGACTGTCTCTCGGAGAGGGTACGTTTGGGAAAAGGTATTATAAATAATAAACTAGACAAAATACTGTTAGAAATTCGCTCAATATATGTTACCGTGACATAAGTTGACATGTATTCGGTTGTTTTCTAACAGTATTTTGTCTAGTTTATTATTTATAATACCTTTTCCCAAACGTACCCTCTCCGAGAGACAGTCGGCTGCCATTTTGAATTTTCCAATACATCGGTAAACATTGCATGTTTTTCGAGCTGAATAAACATGTTACACTGAATAAAAACACGTGAATTATATCCAGTTAGGTAGAAAAGTAACTTATCTTGCCTTTGATAACATTTATTTGTTCTATATTTGTTTTTTGACAACTTTTTCGAATCTATGTGTACAGTAATACAAACCCGCAAATTCTTCTTAACTCAATTTGCACAACCAACTTTTTGATATATACAAATTCTTCTTAACTGTATTTGAACAACCAACTTTTACATTCATGCAAAATCTTCTTAACTCAATTTACACAACCATTTTTTAAATATATGCAAATTCCTCTGAACTCAGTTGGAACAACAAACTTTTAAATTTATGCAAATTCTGCTTGACTCAATTTGAACCACCAACTTTTAAATTCATACAAATTCTTCTTAACTAATAGAGTTAACACAACCAACTTATAAATGTATACAAATTCTTTTTACTCAATTTGTATAACCAACTTTTCAATTAATACTAATTCTTCTTAATTTAATTCACAGAACTAACTTTTAAATTTATACAAATTCCTCTAAACTCTGTTCAGACAATCCACTTTTTAAATAATGAAAAGTCTTCTTAACTCAATTTACAAAACCAACTTTAAAATTTATACACATTCTTCTTAACTCAATTTGAACAACCAACTTTTTAATTTATGCAAATTCTTCTTAACTCAATTCGAACAACCACCTTTTAAAGTTGTGCAAATTCTTCTTAACTCATTTACACAACAAACTTTTAAATTTATGCAAATACTTTTTAACTCAATTTGAACAACCAACTTTTAAATTTATGCAAATTCATCTTAACCCACTTTACACAAGAAACGTTTAAATTTATACACATTCTTCTTAACTCAATTTAAACAACAAACTTTAAAATTTATACGCATTCTTCTTAACTCAATTTACACAACCAACTTTTAAATTCATGCAAGTTCTTCTTAACTACATTTGAACAACCAACTTTTAAATCCATGCAAATTCTTCTTAACTCAATTTTCACAACCAATTTTTCAATTTATGCAAATACTTTTTAACTCAATTTGGACAACCAACTTTTAAATTGAAGCAAATTCTTCTTAACTCAATTTACACAACCAACTTTTAAATTTATGCAAATTCATCTTAACTCACTTTGCACAAGAAACTTTTAAATTTATGACAATTATTCTTAACTTTATTTGAACAACCGACTTTTAAATATGAATACATTCTTCTAAACTCAATTTACACAACCGACTTTTAAATTTATATACATTCTTCTTAATTCAATTTACACAACCAGCTTTTAAATTTATGCAAATTCTTAACTCAATTCGAAAAACCAACTTTTAAATTCATGCAAATTCTTTTTAACTCAATTTACACACCTACCTTTTCAATTTATGCAAATTCTTCTTAACTTAATTTTTACAACCAACTGTTCAATGTATGCAAATTCTTCTTAACTCAATTTGAACAACCAACTTTTAAGTTCATGCAAATTCTTCATAACTCAATTTGAACAACCAACTTTTAAATTCATGCAAATTCTTTTTAACTCAATTTGAACAATCAACTTTTAAATTCATGCAAATTCTTCTTAACTCAATTTGAACAACCAACTTTTAAATTCATGCAAATTCTTCGTAACTCAATTTGAACAACCAACTTTTAAGTTCATGCAAATTCTTCTTAACTCAATTTGAACAACCAACTTTTAAATTTATACAAAGTCCGTTTAACTCCATTTGAACAACCAGCTTTTAAATTCGTGCAAATTTTTGTTAACTCAATTTACAAAACCAACTTTTAAATTTAAATTAAATTTGAAATTCTTCTTAAGTGAATTTACAATCTATACTTATTTTTTTAAACTAAATTTACACAACTAACCTTTCAAATCGTACTAATACATCTTAACTCAAGTTACACAACCAACTTTTCATACTACTTTTTTATAACCCAATTTACACAAGGATATCTTCAAATCATGTTAATTCTTCTTATCTTAATTACCACAACCAACTCCTCTATTCATACTAAATATTTTTTACTCAATTCACACAATGCACTAATTTTTTTTAACTGAATTTACAAAACCCATATTTTCATTTGAAGTAATTTGTTTAATATATTTTCACAACCAAACTTTTAAACTAAAAAAAAAAAAAAAAATTCCTTATAACTCAATTTGCACAACCTCAAACCTGACTTCAATTGATAATATCTCTTAACTTAATTTACAAAAACCCACCTTTTAAATAAATTCAACTTTATCTTAACTGAATTTACACAACCAACTTTTTAATTGATACAACTTTATCTTAAGTCATTTTACACAGCAACATTTAATGAACACAACTTCATTTGAACTCAGTTCATACAACCAACCTTTTATAAATACAACTTTATCTTAACTAAATTTACGCACCCAACATTTAATTGATACAACTTTTTTTTAACTCAATTTACACAACCAACATTTAATTGATACAACTTTCATTGATTGAGATTGTCGGACTGACTTGGTTGTTATCGTCACAACATTTCAGCCGTTTTGCCCTCCGGCCTTCATCAGGTGTTTATATCGAACTGGGGAACCGTTTGTTAGGAGTCTCAAACCCAACCCTTTATTATTATAACGGGGGTACCGTGTTCGGACTCCAGCTAGGCTCTGGGACATAGTTGCTGATTCTCTGTTTTGAATGTTACTTTTTACTGCCTTCGTTCAGGATTGAACTCAGCACCTTTGGGTAACTGTAAACTTTGATACAACGTCTAGGACCACTCGGCCATATGTCACTAGGACAATTCTTAGTTGGTTTTTGTTAATGTTAAATCTATGTTGTTATTCAAGGGTTTCTCTTTCTATCAGAGGTGTCCAAATTGCATTCAGCTCTATGCTTGGTTTGCTCAGTAGGTTGTTATGTCCGAGCATGTGAGCTGTTTCTTTAAGTTTTTTCACTTTCCAGTGGGTCTCTCTGTTTATTATTTTTACTTCATCCCATAGGGGGCGATGGTTCCCCCTCTCCATCCAGACATGGTTGGCTATACCCGATTTTTCCGTCTTCCCTTTAGTTACTGCTTTTCGGTGTTCTTCCACCCTTACTTTAAAGGGGCGTCATGTTTCACCCTTGTAAACCTTTCTGCAACTGCATGGGATGGAGTATATGCAGTTTTTGGTCATGTTCTCCTCCATGCGGGGTTTCACTCATACCGGGTGTCGTCTGAGTGTTGACTCGCTCTTGAATACCGTCCTGATGTTGTAGGGGGTACATATTCTCTGAATCTTTTCGGAGATGCCTCGTATGTATGGTAGGCAGACTGTTGGAGGTTTTTGGGTTTCATTCTCCTCTCTTATACTATTAACACGTCTGGTGGATAGTATGCTATCGGGGTAGTTACGAGGAAGGGTATTCTTCAACCTGACCATTTCTTGGTGGTAGGTAATGGTATCACTACTTATTGTCTCTGTTCGATGTTGTAAGCAGCGTGCGATTCCATGTTTGATACTGTATGGGTGATGGGAGTTAAGGTATTGTCCGGTGAAGGTAGGCTTGCGATATACGGATGTCTTAAACCCATGCTCTGCGCGTGATATGAGTATATCAAGGAAGGCCAGTTGGTTATCTTTTTCTTTCTCCATTGTGAACTGTATCGATGGTTTTATTGAGTTCACATGGTCTAGGAGAGCCTGGATGTCTTCCTGATGGGGCCAGAGTATGAAGGTGTCATCAACGTATCTTAGCCACATGGTTGGCTTTAAGGGAGCTGAACCTAAGGCCATGTCTTCAAAGTATTCCATGTATATGTTCGCCATCACTGGTGATAATGGCGAGCCCATAGCTAGCCCCTCCTCTTGTCGATATAGGTCAGTACCCATTCTGAAGTAGGTTGTTTCTATGCAAAATGTCAGCATTTCCATTAAGTTTGGCAATGGTACACATGTGCGCTCTTCTATGAAGAGGTCTGCACCTGATGAAGGCCGGAGGGTGAAATGGCCGAAACGTTGTGACGATAACAACCAAGATGAGGAAGTCAGTCTGACAATCTCAATCAATGAAAACACCTTATCTCAAAAATACAGACAATTAATATGATACAACTTTATTTAAACTAAATTTACACAGCCAACTATTATATTAAGATTAATTTTTCTTTAATCAATTTACACAACAAACTATTCAATTCATACTTATTTCTTTCTTAACTCAATTTAGGCAACCATCTTTTTGACAACTTTATTTGAACTCAATTTACACAACCAGTTTTTTAATTTGTACTAATTTCTTTTAGCTAAATTTACACAACACTCTTTTGAATTTAGACTAATTCTTTTTAACTCAATTCACACAACCAACTTTCCAATTCATACTAATTCCTTTTAACTAACTTTAGACAATTAATACTTTAATAATACTAATTTCTCTTAACTCAATTTACATAACCAACTCTTTAATTCATACTAATTTGCCTGAATTCAATTTACACAGCCATCTTCTTAATTTCTTCTAATTTTTCTTAACTTAATTTACACAACCAACTCCTCAATTCATACTAATTTCTTTTAACTCAATTAATACTAATTTAACTTAAATTTATACTAATTTTATTAACTCAGTGTATACTCTTCAATGCATATTGATTTCCTTGAAGCAAATTTAGACAACTACATAATTTATACTTATTTTTCTGTACTCAATTTACACAATTAATTTTTAAATCCCCTACTAATTCATCTCAACTCAATTTTAACAATTCATAGTAATTCTTCTTGACTCAATTTACTCAACTAATTCTTCAATTAATACTAATCTCTCTTAAATCAATTCACAAAAGTAACTCTTACTAATTTCTGTTGACTCAATTTGCACAACCACTTCCTCAATTTATACTAATTATTCCAAACATTTACTAAACTAACATACTAATTCTTCTTTACTCAATTGGCACATCAAATTCGTCAATTCATAAAATTCCTAAGCAACCAACTCTTAAATTCATACTAATACCGCTTTACTCAATTTACACAACCAACTATTCGTTTCATATAACTTCTTTTTAACTCAATTTACCCAACTGACTCTCTAATTAGTAGTCAGTCTTTTAACACAATTTAAATGAAGAACTCTTCAATTCACATTTATTCCTCTTAGCTTAATTTTCACAATCAACTCTTAAATTCGTACTATTTCTTCTCATCTGTATTTACACAACCAACTTTTTAATATATATCATTTCTCTTTACTCAATTCACACAAGAAAATCTTCAATTGATACTAATTCTTAACTCAATTTACACAACCAACTCTTCAATCTGTAAAACTTCTTTTAAACTCAATTTACACAACCAACTCTTCAATTTGTAATAATTGTTTTAAACCAAATTTCCACAACTAACTCTCCAACTAATAAAAATTAATGTGAACTCAGTTTATACAAACTACGTTTTAATAACTGCAATTTCTTTTAACTTAATTTACACAACCAACATTTCATATCGTACTAATTCTCATTAATTCAATTTACACATCCAACATTTCAATTAATATTAATTTCCTTGATTCATATTACACAACCAATATTTCAATTTATACAATAATCTCTAAACTCAATTAACACAACCAACTTTTATATTGATACTAATTCCACATTACTAAATTTACACAACACACGTTTCAATTTAAATTAAGTCTCTTTAACTCAATTGACACAGCTAACTTTTTCATTCATACTTATTTCTTTTTACTCCAATGTACACAACCAACTCTGAAATTAAACAAATTCATTTTAACTCAATTTACATAACCAGTTATTCAATTAATACAAATTTATCTTTACAGAATTCGTACCCTTAACTCCTTAATTCATACTAATTTTTATTACACAGCCATATCCTCAATTTCTCTCAATTTCTCTTTAACTCAATTCACACAACAAACTCTTCAATTCATAATAATTCGTCCTTACTAAATTTACGCAACCAACTTTTCAATCTATACTAATTATTCTTAAATGTATTTACACAAATAACTCTTCAATTCATACTTATTCCACTTAACTCAATTTACATAACAAAATCTCTTATTCATACTAATTCCTCTTGACTTAATTTACACAACTAGCTCTTCAATTCATATAATTTCCTTTTAACTCAATTTACATAACAAAATCTCTTATTCATACTAATTTATCTGAACTCAATTTACATACTGAACTCTTCAATTCATACTAATTCTTCTTAAATTCATCTACACAACCAACAATTTAATTCAAATTAAGTCCTCTTAACTCAATAGACACAACTAACTATTCAGTTGATATTATATGTTTTTAATTTTATTTACACAACCAACTCTTCAGTTCATACTAATTCTTTTTTAACTCAATTTACACAACCAACATTAAATTCATACTAAAGTCTCTTAACTAAATTTACACAAGTATCTTTTCAATTCATACTAATTCCTCTTATCTCAACTTACACAACCAACTCTTCAATTTATACTAATTCCCTTTTACCAAATTTACACAGCTAACTAATCAATTTATACTCATTATTCTGAACTTAATTCATGCAACAAACTCTTCAATTTATACTAATTCATCTTAACTCAATTTATGCAACAAACTCTTTAATTCATGCTAATTATTCTTAAATGAATTTACACAAACAACTCTTCAAGTAATACTTATTCTTTTTAACTCAATTTCCTTTGTTAGAATTTAACTTAGTAGCAGCCAAATTAGACATATTTAAATGCTAGAACATGTAAAAAAACAATTACATAAAACCATTTACAAGTAAGACAAGGAGAAAGGAGAGGAAGTAAAAACCACTTGAAGTAATTATAAACTTTTATTTAAAAAGGGAAAAATAAATTGAAAGGAGAGGGAGAAAAAATAATAATAAAGTCTGAAGTTCACCGCTTAACCATATAAAAGACTGTATTTTGACTGCCAAAAAATGTCCCCTTTTGGCGAACCTTAAAGGTTCTAAGTAACAGTTCAGGAGAGAGAAAGAATAAAATTAAAAAATAAGAAAAGATAAAGAAAGAAGCAAAACTTACTTTGATGTAAGAATAGTACTTTTTAGAAGCAAGGATAATTTTTACGGGATTTTTTTTAGAGAGAAGAATTGTCATTTCTGCTTGAGATAGCATAAAAAAAATGTCTCGCTGGATTTTCTTCTTTTTTATCAAATAAATCTGCATCTTCCACAATTATTTTTATTCATATTTGTCAGCTTTTACTTGGGGAAAAAACATTGAAGAGTATACACATTCCTTTTCACTTTGAATATTTCCTGAGGAACAAGCAAATTATTGTTATTTGCTTTGTCACTTTTTTCACTCGTCTGAGGTTTAACATTTGCACTTATTTCTTTTCCTCCAGACAAGACTTTTGGCTTGATTTTTTAAGACTTTTCTGTCTGAAGTCATCATGATCTTCTTCTTTTGTTATTCTTATGAATCGTCTATGAAGCTGTTTCTCTTCCCACTTTTCTTGTCTTTTTGTTTTTTGTTTTGCTCGTTTCTGTATTGTTTATTTTGGCAGTGGCTCTAGCTGTGGTCATCAGGCTTTCTGTGCTCTGAGTTATGTATTTTTTCAGGATTGCTTATTATCATTTGCTCACTAGATCTTCTCACACAAATCATTATCAGTGACTGCTCACTGAACAAGAGATGTTCCCTGGAGTCTGAGTGACAACAAGTCTCCACAGATTTCCAGCACTCAATGTTACTGATAACTACTGCAAATCATTTTGCATTATTGCAATAGCCATCTACCATGAATTTCTTGCTGGCAATGACCATTAGTCTTCTCTGGAATTTGAGTGGCTATACCCTCCT
This sequence comes from Euprymna scolopes, assembly GCF_053919585.1. Lineage (NCBI taxonomy): Eukaryota > Metazoa > Mollusca > Cephalopoda > Sepiida > Sepiolidae > Euprymna > Euprymna scolopes. The sequence continues at coordinate 109,360,114 of NC_136497.1, forward strand.
TTCTTGCACTCTTTCAGTAAAGTTCTAATTGGTGTTCTCCTTCATTGGTGTTTTACTTTTAAAAATTCTCCCTCTCTCTCTGTAACTGTCCCCTCTATCCTTCTTGCTTTTTACTTCTCTCTAACTACCTATCTCTCTCTCATCTATTTCTTTCTCTTTGACTGCCCCTCTTTCCCTAAAAACTGGTTCAATACAAATGTTGAATAGCGGGGGACATTTTTAAGAAGATGACGTGAGGGTTCCTGTTGGGACAATAATGGATATAACGATATTGATGATGAGGGAGGGAGAGAGATTTATAATTATCACAGTTCTTATATTTCTTGTAACATATGTAGTGAGGAGGAGAGACATATTCTTTGAAGGGTTACACAATGTTCATAATAAGATGATTAACACATTACCTTTTGGTTGTTGAAAGAAGACACGAAGATAAACAGCTAAAAAATATCGATGGTGATTCTTTATTCATTGGACCGGTGGAATGCTGATGATGTCAGGAATTCACATTTGTATCTACATGGTTAACCTTCTACTCCTTTGCCTCTAAGAAGACCATGTCAACTCTTGGCCGATCAACTCTCTCTGACCCACTCTGCTGACTGTTCTACCTCAACTACCCTGATCTGACTCACTCTAACTCCTATATTGAGAATCCCCCTTTTGCTATGACGTCAGAAATGTTTCCCAAACGTGACCAATTCACGTGGCCATGCACACGTTTTTCCAAAACACACTTCTGCAAACAAAGAATCCTCTCCTAACTTATTTTTTTAACCTAAACTATTTTTTAACAATGTATTTTTAATTTGTATTGTTCATTCTTTTTAGTTGACATTTTTAATATTTATTTTTATAAAAGAATGAACAATCAATTCTTTTTACAATATAAACAATATCTAACTATTTATAATAGAATTTAACAATAGACCTTTTTAACATTCCGATTTCTAACATTCTATTTCTTAACCTTGCTTATCCTAATCTCATTTTCACTTATCTAATGTTATTATTTATATGGAAAGGGACAGCCCTTTTTCCTATAACATTCCTATCCTTCCCATTTTTCAAAAAATGTATGCATTTTTAAATTCTAGTACATTTTTACTCTATATCTATATAAGAAATATCAGACCCCATCAACAAAAATTATTTAGTCAGCCCTTTTCCAACTAACTTCATAATTATTTTCTTTAGATCAGAATCTCTCTCTGATCTTCTTGGCATTGCCCTTTTCGGTGTAGGGTATACCTTCTATGATTCATATCAGCTGCTTCATCCAGCCACCCTTATGCCGTAAACTGAAGTCCCATTCTGCCTCCTCTTGAAATCGACGACTCTTTCGTCCAAATGTGTCCTGATCCTTTCTTTTGCATGGGTGTTCTACTAATTAGAGCTTTGTCTCATCTAACTATTTTATTTCTTTTGGGACATACACCAAAGCTCATTTACTTAAATCTTTGTGGTCGGCTTCTAATTATTGCTTGGACTCTCGAAACTTCGGTAAAGACTTAGAAAACATCACCTTAACTAAATAACCCCCATCCCTTGCGTCAACATTTCTATTTGCACACTGAATTCTAACTATGGCCAGGATTTCTTTGATTTTTTTCTTTTTTCATTAGATTCCAAGATTCCAACAGAGATATCCCGCATTCATACATCTCTAAAAACGTATAAGATTATATCTTTTCTTCCTATGTACTTACGGTATTTTTTACTTTTTCTCCCTACTTAATGCTATATGTGATTTGTCCGTGGTACTGACTCTTATAGTCCTTTAGTACCCTAAGGAATTCTCATATCCTTCAACGTCTGCCTTTTTAATTTATTGTGCCTAGACTTATAATTCTGCTTGGTGCCGTCATGTGCAGCATGCTTTAAAGCACACAATATCGCAGGACCCGTCTATATTTTCCTAACAGGGGCATCTCTAATGCTGTTTCCTGGCAAGCTACACTTTTTGTGAAAAATGTTTAAACAAAAAGCAAAAATCAAAAAGAAAAATTCTCCCTTTTGGCTTATCACATCCGAAAAACTCTCAAAATACCCATTTACATAATTTTCTATTGTCCCGTCTTTACAATTCTAACTTATTTCTAGGCCAACCATTTGTCGCAATTATCGTTTCATTTTATTTTCCCATGACTAGTTTCTTTCCATTTTAATTTATTTACTTATTTGAATTCCTGATGTTAAAATACAATAACATTATACATACATTTTAAACAATTTACAATATTTGTTCAAACATTTTCAAAAAAATACATTCTTGCATTTAACTATGATTACATATTTAACGTTACAATTATAACTTTTTTTCAAGAAAAAAAAATTTCTGAAGTAACAACAACAATAACAACAAAGTCTGTCAGCAAAATTTGTCCCTTTCTTTAAAAAAAAAAAAAACACATGGAAAGCTGAAAAGTTCAACTATGAACACAACAATGCCTTTTTCACAAAAGTATTTACACATGCTGTTTTAAAGTGCAAGCGACTTTGACTCTTATGAAAAATCTTTGTTTGATTGACAGTTATGCAAAACAGTTTTCAACAATAATGACTGACCCAATTTCTTACTTGTGTGTTTGTATATATTTTTAAAACAAAACAATTCATTTATCAATGAATTACGCGTGGTGACTTGTTTTTACAACTGTTTCTTATTTTTCATTCATATCTACGACTGTTGTTTTTCTTTTGTGGCATATCATCTTTTTTTTAAGTACATTTTTTTTCGTGTGTAAGTATATTATTCTTTTCCTTTTCTTTTGAGATTGTGTGTGATAATTGGTCTAGCATTTTTTCGTACCTTTCTAAATAGATATTCGTGTGTGGGTGTTTTTATTATTATTGTTTTTTTTCTTTGCAGCATATCGACATTTTTTTTCTTTGCAGCATATCGACATTTTTTTTTCTTTGCAGCATATCGACATTTTTTTTTCTTTGCAGCATATCGACATTTTTTTTCTTTGCAGCATATCGACATTTTTTTTCTTTGCAGCATATCGACATTTTTTTCCCATATGAGAGTGTATGCTTTGCTTTTTTCTTGTGTGTGTTTTTCGTCTAGTTAAGGACCTTTATTTGTTCCATGGTATACGCGAGGTTCATTTTTTTCCCACACCCTTGTATGGGTGCACTGGAAAACGAACACCAAATCTCTGTATGTTGTGTAGCTGGGGACATATTTAAAGAGAGACGGGGACATATATAAGGAGATATGATGGGGGATTCATATTGAGACAATACAGAGGTAACGATGATAGGGTGATAGATGCACAGTTCTTATATTTCTTATAACATATAGAGAGGAGGAGAGATACATAGTCTTGTAAGGGTTACACAAAGTTCGTTATAAGATGATTAATGCATTAATTTTTGAGTGTTGAAAGATGAAACATGACAACAGTTTTACAAAAACACAAAGATGATATGATACTTTATTATATGGAAAAATGTGCGCATGAAAAGTAATATTCTTAAGATTTTATTAAAAATGAATTAAATGATCCTAATTATGATATAATAAAATTATTAATTTTTATGTAAATTATAAAATTATTAATTCCATCTACTAACTAACTAACGAATTAATTTTATTCAAACAATTTTCACAACATAAATATATGCAAATAATAGGGGAGAAATAAGTTCAATCCAGCGACTGACACCCTTTCTAACTCAACAATAAACAACAACATATGCAAATAATAAATAAAATATTTATCAATATTCAAATTTTATTTTTAGCTGCAATATTTTAAGTTTAAAAAATTCTTATTTTTTACTTTACTAGAATACCTTGTTCTTTACTTTTCCAGGTTGAATTTCTTGTCCTTTACTTTTCCAGGTTTAATAAAATCTTAAGAATATTACTTTTCATGCGCGCATTTTTCCATAGAATCCATGATTTTTCTAGGCATTGCTATTGTATTTATTATTTACCTTTAAAAAAAATCTCCTTCAGACGATTTTTTTTCTTTTTTTTTTTGTAAATAAATATATATTATCATTATTATTCCAAGTTCATTGTTAATATTATATATATAAATACACGCAAAGAAAAATACAGGAATAATCGACAATGTTGTCTGTTTTTCTAAAAAAAATATTTCTCTTTCATTCCCTGAACGAATGAGATAAATGAATAATAAAATAAAAATTCAACAATCTTTAAACTGTTTTCAATATTTCCGAGTCAGTTTAAATAAACTTGTGTTGTTTTTTTCTTTCATTTCTTCTAATAAAATAAAATAAAAACTAAACCTTTTATTTTATCCAAGTTTCATTGTCATCGACATTTAAAGTGACGTCTGCTTTTATCCTTTTTTTTTTTAATTTACCTTTAAAAATCTTTAAACTATTTTCAGTATTTCCGAGTCAGTTTAAATAAAGTTGTGTTGTTTTTTCTTTCATTTCTTCTACTAAAATAAAATAAAAACTAAACCTTTTATTTTATCCATTTTTTTCCTGGCTTCTTCTGATTGTCTCTGCCACTCTCACTAGTATTTTCTTCTTTTTAGTCTTTTAAGTTCACATGTATTATTCGACTTATTTACTTCCGAAACTAGGCAAGCAGGTTCACTGCTGCTGATGATAATATGGACAAGACACGATCTCACAGCAGCAGCAGCTCTAAGAGTAGAAGTTATAATAATAACTTGGAACTGGCGAATTATTAGCATATTAATAGTTCGATTTTCATCGGTTTTTAATTAAAAAAAAAAAACATTACACGGGATTGAACCTAAAATCTTTCCACCAATCCCGGCTCTATACCCGTTATGGTAACATATAACATTTTCAATTTAATTTCGAATCACAGTAGTTGTTATGAAATGACTACATTTTTCATCAAATGTGATTACGAAAAATTTGAGTTCATTCAAAGAATATGTATATCATAGAATTCACTAATATTTTTAATCAATAAATTCACCATTTTTTGCTATAAAATCATAAGGAGAGTTAAAAAAATATTAGTTATTAAAAAAAAGTTCGGTTTTTTAATTGTAAAAAAAAACGATACACAGGATTGAACCTAAAATCTTTCCACCAACCCCCGGTACTCTAAGTGTTACGCTAACATGTCATATTGGCAAAATCGCAGTAAAAAATATTTATATACAAAAAAAAGTTATGCAAAATAAAAAAAAGCGTTAGTCACTTATGTATGTACTTACTCTCCTGTTTGTGAACCCACATATTTTGTTGTAACTTTTTTTCTACTGAACCAATTTTCGAAATTTTTTTTCAAAATGTAGCTAATGAGGTGTTCTATCCAACTATATAACCAGTTTGAAATTTGGTTGCGAACGGAATTAGTGGTGGGGGTTTGAATGTGTCTTGATTCATCCAATTTCGGACTTAAGCATATATTCAACCACTACCGTGGTTGAATGATTCATTGGACTGGTCGAATGTTGATGACGTCAGGAATTCACATTTGTATCTACATGGTTAACCTTCTACTCCTTCGCCTCGAAGGGGACCCCCCTCTGACCATATCAACTCTTGGACGATCAACTCTCTACGGCCAACTCTGCTGACTGTTCTGCCTCAACTACCCTGATCTGACTAATTCTAACTCCTATATTGAGAATCCCCCTTTTGCTATGACGTCAGAAGTGTTTCCCAAACGTGACCAATTCACATGGATATGCACACGTTTTTTCCAAAACACACTTCTGCAAACAAAGAATTCTTTCCTAACCTATTTTTTAACAATGTATTTTTAATTTGTATTGTTCATTCTTTTTAGCTAACATTTTTAATATTCAGTTGTATAAAAGAATGAACAATCAATACTTTTTACAATATAAACAATATCTAACTATTTATAATAGAATTTAACAATAGACCTTTTTAAAATCCCAATTTCTAACATTCTATTTCTTAATCTTGCTTACAAGGTTCGAGTCTCGGCTTATCCTAATCTCATTTTCACTTATCTAATGTTATTATTTACATGGAAAGGGACAGCCCTTTTTCCTGTAACACAAAGAAGTTAAGAAAAAAAAGAAAAGAAAGATAACTGACTGGCTGTTTAACCTAGTTTCAACGTTTTGAAACCACTACTAGTAATAATAAAGAAGTACCCCCCCCCAACCACCCGCCCCCACCCACACACACATTGTACCAATTGAATCTCTGGTAATCCTAAATATAATAAATAATGCAGTAATAGTTTTTGCCTAACAAGGTCATGGTCACACTGAATGTGAGGACATAAGGTTTGTAAATGTTTCTTGTGTAGTTTCTGACACATATTTCCTTTACATTTACTACGTTGCCACTTATGAATGGATTCTATTTGTTTAATAATTTCTTTATTTTTAAAATGTTGTTGTTCATAGTTGGTTGGAGGTTTATCACATGCTAACAAACATATGGTGCTTATATTACTCGCCAGATTATGGTGGTCGTTTCAGTTTTGTTATTTGGCTGCCAACAAATAACACATTTGTTTAAATCAATGCTGACTAATTAAATGTTCTCTTCCTTTCATTTTTTGTTGACAATGTCTATATTAATTAGCTGAACCTTTTTGGTGGAGTCATTTTAGTTTTTAATTTTTATTTGTTTGCATAATTTAACATTATACAGAAACAATAGTTTTAAAATAGGTTATATTTTTCAATTAAAATATTAATTTTTTAATTGCTGATTTTTTTATATTTAGATTATTAGTTTTTAAATGTTTGATTTCACCTGTCGTCTGAGCCGGACTACTATATTTTTCAAATAAATTGTAGCAATGTTATATTGCTAATAACATGGTACAACACTAAAAAATTAAAATTGGATTAATTTGTCAACTTTCTTGCTATATGAGTCTGATTTAAAAATCCAATAAGATAACTTTATATGTTAGATTAAACTTAAGCAGCAGGATTGTATTTATCAAGCACTCTTCCTAAACAAGAAACGATTGAAGATTTTAAACATTTTTTTCACGATTGAAAAGAAAGAAAAAATGCATCGAACGTGGAGCTGATTTTTATTTGTCTTGTCACACGAAAGTAACCTCATTCGTATGGTTTGCAAGCTGTTCCATGTGAACTTGCAATTATTTTGTTGTTACGAACTGTATTTATTTGGGGTTATATATCAAATTTTAATCAAACACTTTCTAACACTATCTTTATTCATAATTTCAATTTTTATGTTTCTGAATTTTTTAGATGAGGATTGATAATTCATATTATTTAATGTGTTTCTAGAAAAAATATAATAGCTCCTTACTGAATATACCAATATCTTCTTATATATAAAAAAACCCCAGATATTTTTCCCTATTTGCTTGACTGGTATAACAAAACTACATACCGAAAATTATTTATTCAATTATTTTTTAACAAAGTTGTTTCATGTCCGAATAAAATTAGATTTCGTTTTCATTTGATTCAATTTATAAATTTAGTTCGCTCACCTTATTCTTCTTTAATTAATTATGCCAAAGAGAGAATGGGAGGAGATAACTCTGAATCACGACTACTTTTATCGCAATCCATTATCCTATACAAAAATATGGAAGAAATCAAATTAATTAATCTGTGCCTAAACCTAAACGTAGATTCCATGAACAAAGCTTCTTTCTTAGAACTGCACGCCTGTGGAATTGTCTTCCGTTTTCCTGCTTTCCGGCTGACTACAATATGGTTGTGTTCAAGTCTAAAGTAAATAAGTTCTTGATGAGCCGTTCCATATAAGTTATCAAATTTACCAAATTTTCATTACTAATGATTACTATATTGTCCAATTTCTACTGTACACTCTTTAACCCTTATCCTTGAGTGGCCTCTGGGCCTTGATAATGTGGTGATGCCTATGTAAAAAAAAAAAAAAAAAAATGTAATCTTTTTCGTATTAAACCATCTGCTTCCAAGCATCATTTGTATCACTATGTTGATCTAACAATAACTATAAAAAATATAATAAAAGTACTTCTCCCAATTATCTATAATATAAATCTCACTTGTCTGTTTAAATGTATGTATGTCTGCCTAAAATAGAGGCGACAGATTTTCACGAGACCAGTATTGTTTTGAAGCCGACCCTTCGGACGACAAATATAAAAAAAATTGGCTAAAACATTAATTCCTTCACTGAGCACTTTTCTACAAGGAGGGGGTCACTTTTTTCGCTGATATTTTCGAAAGTCATCCCCTCTTTTCGATTGACTAGCCTTAATTTAAACCTTCACTAATTCTGGTTTGGCGATGGACTCAATGGCAAAGACGTCATGTTTTTTTTTCACATTCTTTTCCTCCTTTGCAGTACGGGTTCAAGCCTGCCTGCCTACTACCGTTTTTTTTTTTTTTTTTTTTTTTTTTTTGCTCAACACACATCTCCAAACACCCGGGCAACGCCGGACACCCAGGCTAGTTATTAATAAAAACAAACAAATATCTCCTTTTTGAAACAGAAACATCCTAATAAAGCTATCTTTTACTTTCTGTGAAAATATCTATTTATAGTTTTATATTTACACAGAATTATTTCCTCTGAATCTGAATTTCTAATATTTTTTGCCATGTTATGTTTCGATTATTTAAATTCATGTAATGTATCATAATTGTGTTACTTTAGGCGAATTATTTTGGACAACTTCAAATACAAGGTACAAACAAAATCATTTTTACTATTGCACTATTTAAACGCCTTACATGCCTTTTGAGTTTCCATTCGGATGACTGTCTTTTCTTGGTCAGAATTCTTTAAAATTGTTGTTTGGTCAATTAATAACAGAAATTATTAAATTGGAGAAGGAACACTAAAAATATTCGACCTAATGCTATTTTTATATGCTTTTTGAATAATGAGTTTTTAAAAAGATTCAAGAAATTCTGACATCATGTTGGTTGTGGTTTACAACAGGAAGGTCTGGGTAGCAAAGTTTTCTATACATGCTGATCGCTTATCTGTGATTATTTTGTCTCTTACATCGACCATTTAACCATGATACTGTTCTATGTATAGAAAACTTTGCTAGCCAGACCTTCGACAACCAACATTCCACATGTCATACAAATACTAAAAAGTGGCTGTAATATTATGTAGATCCATATGAGCCTTAGCTTTATTATCAATTGGGCAAGCAACACTCCAATATCCATGACAAACATAATTTGGGTCAACTATCAACTTATGAATAGGACCAACACACGGCACTGCAGCAGAGGGTGAAGGAGTTGAGAAAGGTCAGATGGTTGCTTTGTTGAACGAGCTCAAAGCATGGGTCTGCATTTATAGCTTAGATTAGATGGCTTGTATTATTTCTTATTAAGAGTCCTAGACAAAAAAAGTGTTACAAATTATTATTTAATAAAGATATATTTTATTACAATATCTACGATGTATACGTTTCATCCTTGCAGAATTAGCAGTGTAAGGATAACTGTTAAAACCAGTGATAAGTCGCATCCTGAAACAAGAGTCATCTTTTAACTCCCATTCTGAATGGTCCAACATATGAGGTTAACTTCAACTGCTACATGACTTGATAAAAAGTTGCTATTCAGTGTTAAAATTAGAATTAACAAGCGTGCCCAATTACTTCAGTTTTACAGGAACATTAGAAACTCAACTCATAGGGTTAAAATATTAAATGTGACTGGTTCTTCAGAAAATTGATGAATGTTATACAAAATATTGTATTAATGTAACAAATAAATGAATATTAAACAACTCATGCTGAAATTACAACTTAGTATTTTAGTATAAAATATATACTTACAGATTCCACTTTTTAGTTAAAACTTATTTTTTATTTTCAAGATGGAGAATTACCATTGTAAATCACACTCATTATATATTGCTGATGAACCAGTCACATTTTATATATTTCTTTCAACTGAAAGTATGAAGAAATTTTATTATCCACTTCTTCCCGTGGAAGGTAATTATTCTTAATCAATTAGTCGTTACTACTAAACTCTGAAACATCAAGGAAGAAAACAAACAAAAAGAGAAAAATATGGGAAATAGAATTTATTAAATATAATGGCAGAAGGAAAAGTTTGTGACCTCTATGGGCTGCCAAAAATGTCCATCTGGCTTACAAGTATTCTTGTAGTAGTAACCGAAAGGGGAGAGAGTGAAGGGAAAGAGAAGAAAGAGAGATAGAGAAGGAGGAAGAAAGAAAGAAAGAAAAAGGGGGGGTGCACTTACTGGAAGCTTCTGGGCGCCCTTTTCCGAATGGAACATTTAGAAAGTTTGCTTTGTTTGGGCTTTTTACTTTCTGAGTTCGTGTTATTTAAAAGTTCTTGTTTTTCAGTCCTTTTCCTGGAAACTCGTTTCCGTAGTCCTTTTTGCAAAGGTTAAAATACCATGGAGGCAGAATATTTTTAAGTTTTCAAGTATCTTAGAAACTTTCCAGCGGTGAATTTTCTTCTCAAACTTCAATTATCTTTTTCTCGATAATTATATTCAGTTTTCAAGTGTCTTAGAAAACTTGAGGCGAATTTTCTTCTCTTGGTTCTTTTTTCAACAATTTTAATGTCTCGTCAGGACAGAGTTGTGCAATGCCTTAGTAAATTTCCAGGCATCCCTTTTTTAACCGAGACCTTAAGGGAATGCATTCGAGACTTGTTGTCTCGACGACGCCTTTTCCACAACTGTCGAATTAACTCAAAGATGTCACACACGAGCTTCAATTTAGCATGAAAACGTCTCATCCAATCAACGGGCATAAGGGAATCAGGTGACATAAAAAAAAGGGGAAGCTAGGGAAGGGGGCAGGAAAGGGGTTAAGAAGAAAGGAAGGAAGAACAGAAACAGCAGAAAGAAGGAAAGAAAAAAGGAAAGAAAGATGGTGGAAGATAATTTCCACAAGTATCAATGGATGACCAAAATAATGCACAGTGGTCAGGGAATCACACACACACACACACACACACACACACACACACACACACATCTATATTATTTATGCACAAACACACATGTGTGTGTGTGTGTGTGTGTGTGTGTGTGTGTGTGTGTGTGTGTGTGTGTGTGTGTGAGTTTGTATGAATAAGTGAAATTATATAAACATAAAAAAAGCCTACGTAGATTACATTTTGACATATTAATCATCTTATATCATGGGTTCAACAAAACGAGACAACGTTATTGAAACATACATTAATCCGTGTACGTTTTTTTTTATGTTTATATAATTTAACTTATAAAAGCTTTACATATATATTAAGCACTTATGAAAAAGATTGTTGTTTTAGTTCAATACATTTAAACTTATATATATACAGTGATGATCATATTTATTGGCACGGTAAAATAAAAGTTAAATTTTGTCTAATAAATTCTAAAAAAGGGATTAAATTAAAGAAAATAACAAAGTATATTATGTATTTTTAACTGGCCTTTCCGATGCAGCAATCGGATTTTAGAAAAAATAAATAACAAAGGAACAACAAACATAATTGCAAAAAACCCTTGTTCAAAATTATTGGCACGATTTATTTAATAATCAATTGTATAGCCTTTGGCCTTGATTACCTTCCTCAGTCGCTTTTCATAGTTTACAACCAAGTTGTTGCACTCTTCAGTAGTAATTTTAGCCCACTCTTCCTGACAATAATCCTCCAATTGAATAAGATTCTTAGGCTTCCTTTGCATTACCCTCAATTTTAATGTTCTCCATAAATTTTCAATTGGATTAAGGTCTGGGCTTTGTGATGGCCACTCCAAAACATTAATATGATTGTCCTCAAGCCATTTCTTAGTCAGTTTAGCCGAATGCTTTGGGTCATTATCTTGCATGAACCACCAACGACGACCAAGTGAGAGCTCTTTAGCAGAGTCTTTCAGGTTTTCATCCAATATTTTAACATAATCTTCCTTTTTTATGCTACCTGTGACCTTAACAAGTCGCCCTGGTCCAGAGGCAGCAAAGGATCCCCAAAACATCAAACTACGCGGGGGAAGGGGGGGGGGGTAAAAAACGAACGCGGGGGGGGGTAATCAATGCATAAGAATAAGACACAAAAAAAACTAACGTAAGGCAAGCAAACGATGTTAAATGTAAAAATCGAAAAAACAAAAAGAAAACATAAAAACCAATGTTAAAATAGCTTTAAAAAATCTGAAACATCCCCCCCCCAATCCACAAAAAAAAAAGTGTGAAAAATGGCTTAAATAAGCTTGTTTCAATATTAAAATTTTAAAAATCGGTGGGTACCCGGGTGTTTTTGGGTGTGTGTGGTCGGTCGGGGGTAGGGATGTTAATGAAAACCTAAGAATAAGCGAAGTAAAAAACAAAAAACAGAAAAACGAACTTACATGAAAAATGGCTTAAATAACCCTGCTTCAATATTAAAATTTAAAAAATCGAAAAAAAAAAGAAGACATCTTACATCACGATTTAAACCCAAAACGTTTAGATAATGACCCAACGCTCTAACCAACTGAGCTAACACGACGTACATGAAATTGTCAGTTCTTCAAATATTTAAACTAAATCAGGTTATGACGTCGTCTGACTCATGCGTAGAATCGATCTCGTCATGAGAGGACGGTTTTTACTGACTTCCCCCCTGGAGAAAAGTGCTGATTTCTGGGTGAAAAAATTAACGTTTTTGGCCAATTTTTCAATATTTGTTGGGTGAAGGATGAGGCTTTCATATGAGACCAAAGTTTGTGAATTTTTGTTGTCTGTTGAAAGTTTTTAGTAGGCATACAAACACACATATATACATACAAGCATACATATATACATTTTCGCTTTTATATTTATAGACTAGCATGGGGTTACCCGGTGTTGCCTGAGTGTGTGGCGGCGGGGAGGGGTGGGGGGTGTTAATGAAAACTTAAGAATAAGCGAAGTAAAAAAAGAAAACAAAAAACGAACGTTAAAGCTTATCTGAAAAATAAAGCGAGGTGTACCCGGGCGGTGTGGGAGGAGGGAAGTAATCAAAACATAGAAAAAAAACACAAAAAAAATAACGTAAAGCAAACGAACGATGTTAAATGTAAAAATCGAAAAAACAAATCAAAAAAGTAAACAGAAAAACGAACGTTAAAAATTCTGAAAAATAAAAACCAAATCAGGTTATGACGTCGTCTGACGCATGCGTAGAACCGACCTCGTCATGAGAGGACGGTTTTTGCTGACCCCCCACCCCTGTAGAAAAGTGTTGATTTCTGGGTGAAAAGATTAACGTTTTTGGCCAATTCTTCGATATTTGTTGGGCGAAGGATGGCTTTTCATATAAGACCAAGTTTGTGAATTTTTGTTCTGTCGAAAGTTTTTAGCAGACACGCAAACATACATACACACATACATACATGCATACATACATACATTTTCCCTTTTATATATATATATATAGATGATAGGTTATGAAAAGGAAGGGTTGTAACTTTGGGTTCAATTTGCGGGTATCAAAACCAAAGCAAAATATGATGAAAGTAAAAATAAAATAGATAAACCCCATAATTTATTATGCCATACCTGTTCACACTGAAACACTTATCACAATATTCTGTGGATCTATATTAAAAAATCTTGTTAAACTTTGTGACATATTTCCATTCTATGGAGGTCAGGTGTGAACGAACACCCCATAATTTTATTATACCATATTTCTTCAAACTGAAACATAATTATCAAAGTATACTTACGCAGATAGATATGAAAAGTCTTTATTAAAGTTTGTGCCCATTTCCATTATATGGAGGCCAGGCGCGAACGCAGACCCCACAATTTTATTATACCATCCCTATTTAAGTTAAAACATACTTATCAAAGTATTATTATGTACATCTATATCAAAAACTCTTGTAAACATTTTTTTTTAATTCTTAAACTTTTTATTTCCATACTTTGTGGACCAGGCGCGAACGCAGACCCCACAATTTTAATGAACCACCGTTCTGCCAGATCAAACATACCCATTCCTGTGTCTCGATACATCTTCTATCATTATATGTAATCAGTTTTTTAAAATAGTCAACCATATAGGAGCCTATTCGTGACCAGACACACACACACACACACTTTATTCAGCTTTATATTATAGATATATATATAGTAAGATGATCGATAATTTATAATTAAAATTAAAAATTAAAAATCGGTTTCACAAGGAAGAACAAACAAAATCAATAAATTGTACGATCGCTTGGTTTTTTGAAACAAAATCTCCACATCAGCAAAAATATTGGAGGGGGCGGGGTTAAAGACACCAAAAATAAAACTAGAATTTTTTTTTAGTAAGGCAGATGTATCTGGAAAATATTTAAAATATAAAGGACAATAGTTACTTATTTGATCTTGATAAACAAAGATAAAATAAAAATAAAATAAAATAAAATCGGGTGGAAAAGTAAGGTTAAGAGGGGATATTTTAAATATTTCTAATAAAAATATATATACCTTTTAATGGTCCGCCTTTTAAAGCTCGTAAGTATCATCGTCAATGCATTCATTGGCATGTAAAATGTAGTTTATGAATGCTTGAAAATGTTGATGTATACAAACTTCAAAGGAAACGCCAATAGAATAATATTACCAGTTACCGGAGTTTAGGGGGGGGGGTTAATTGGGATTGGAGGTTTAGATGTCAGGATCGAGCCGACTGAGAGACAGCAGGAATAGCTAGTTTTTATTGTGTTTCTGTTAAAGATCTTATGGAGCTTGTTGGTGGGTGGAAAATGTTTATCTATATATATAAGTTTAAATGCAGCAGCCATATAGCGTAATTGTGGATGACTATATATATATATATATATATATATATATATATATATATATATATATATACATAAATGTAAATTTGGTTCGTTAAAAGTGAATAAAACCATATTTCTACGTTACTAATTTATTTGAAATTTTCAGACAACCCATCTTTATAGTCGAGGGATGTTTTTATGTCATTAAAATAAATTTACCTTGCGAATTATTAAAATATTAAATAAAATATAAATATGTTTCGAAGTTGTTTCTGCGAGACTTGCCCGGTTTTATTTCTGGTAACTTCCATTTCAACTACTCTCGAATTACCAGATAAGTAAAAAAAAAAAAATTACTCATGCAGAGAGTGATCCGTGCTGAAATAATAACGTTATTATTTTAAAAGCCATTCTTAACATGGGGAAGGGAGGGTGTTTTGTACCTATTCTGTACTTTAACCATACAATTGAATAAAAACATATCATAAAACTTTAATTAAACGTGGAAATACGATTTTTAAAAAATAGCGCGGATCACTCTCTGCATTAGCACACACACACACACAAAAAAAATCCCATATTTTAAAAATTTAAATTCATTTATGTACTTACCAATTTTTTCATTTTAAATTCCTTTATTTATGTTAAGGCTTTTCACTCATGAAACATTACGTTTTAATTATTAGTTTCTTTTCACGGCATTGTCTACATAAAAAAGTTTTTTTAACTTTTTCTAAACTGTTTCATTTTTACGATATGCCTGAACGTATTATAAACACCCTAACCTCCCCATGTTAAAAAAAAAACGCCCTTCCATAAACCTCGAAAGCCGTTCTTAATATGGAGAGGTTGGGGGTGTTCATTCCGAAAGCCGTTTTAACATGGGGAAGTTAGGGTGTTTATAATATGCTGGGGCGGGTCGTAAAATTAACGAAGTTACTATCTATTATTTATTGCAAAAATTGCTTGAAATTTATTTATTTGACAAAAAAAAAATTACATTTTGGTACTCCTTGGGCGTTGAGTTCCATGGCGACCAGTAGAAAAAAATAATAGTCGCTCCCTTAGTCCTCCACTCCACCCCGCACGTAACATATTTTATTTACTGACGTTGCCGTAACTAAACGATTATTTGTCACATTTACAAACATTTATTTATTTATCTATTTTGAAAAAAGTTTTACTTTTTATGAATATTAAAAGAAAAATGGGTACTCATGCAGAGAGTGATCCATGCTGAAATAATAACGTTATTATTTAAAAAGCCATTCTTAACATTTCTTGAGGGGAGGGTGTTTTGTACCTATTCTGTACTTTAACCTTGCAATTGAATAAAAAAAAACATATCATAAAACTGTAATTAAACGTGGAAATACGATTTAAAAAATAGCGCGGATCACTCTCTGCATTAGCACCGAAAAATGTTACTAAACATTTATTAATAATTTCTCACTTTTACAAACATTTGATTTTAAATTTCTTTTTAAATGACGACTTTTACCGACTTTTTTTTAAAAATATCTCCCCCCCCCCATGGTGTTTATTCTGAAATCCGTTGTTAACATGGAGAGGTTGAGGGTGTTTATTCTGAAAGCCGTTCTTAACATTTGTGGAGGTGGACCTAATGAAAAAAAATAAATAAATAAATAAATTTAAAAAAAAAACTAAATCATTTACTGATAACTTCTCACTTTTACAAATATTTTTTAATTTACATGCGTGGATGAACAAATTGTTGAATAGTGCGAAAACAAAACATTTTTGTAATAAACTTTGGGATAATTTTTTGGGTAAATATTTACATTTAGGTCCACCTCCACAATTTTCTTTTTTAAATGACGACTTTTATTGATAAATAAATCTACTTCTCTGCCACGGCACTGAACCCTTCCTTTTTTTTTAATAGTATTTTCGGGTAGGTATGCTGACAACAAATATCAGTTAAATTTTGCAAATAGCCCCCCCTCCTCCAAAAGTGGTGCTTATTCCGGAAGCTGTTCTGAAGATGAGGAGGTTGGGGGGTGATTATAAGGTGGACCTAATCTAAAAAGTTTTTTATGCGCACATAAGCAACTATTTTTTTATTAACTTTTTTTTTTTACTTTTTTATTTAAAAATTAGTAAATTTCAATGAATAGAATAATAAATCATTTATCATTAATATGTGTTTTTGGTTTTGTGTTGAATGAAACTTTTTTTTTTTTTTCATTAAAACAATAATGAACCAATTTAAATCTTCCGGCATGCGTTTAAGGGTTACGAAATTATCAATAAATGTTTTTTTAGTTACTAAGCCAACGTCAGTAAATAAAAAAAATGTTACGTGTGCATGCATTAGCCTTGACTAGGGGGGGGGGCTAAGGGAGCTACCATTAAATAATTATGCTGGTCGCCATGGAACTCAACGCCCAAGGAGTACCTAAAGTGGCACTTATGCACTTATGTTATCGTGCTATTTTTTAAAATAGTATTTTCATGTTGAATTCAAATTTTACAATATGTTTTTCTTTTATTAATTTCAATATGTTTTTCTTTTATTAATTTCAGTGAAAGTACAGATAACCCGGTCTCTCCCTCTCTCTCTGTTTATCTATCAATCCCTTTATCTCTCCATCTCCTTCTCTTTCTCTATTTTCCTCTAACTTTCTCTTTTCTATCTATATATCTTCCTCTCTATCTGTCTATCTCTAATCCCTCATCCTATTTTAGTCTCCTAAATTAATTACAGTGAATAAGGCATTGTCAAAACATGGATAAATCCTATTTTAGTCACCTAATTATCTGTGATAATAGAAGTTTGAACTGTGAGAATAGAAGTTATTTGGAAATTACTGCTACCTTGAACAGCACCAGAAGTAACTGGTAAAACCTTTCTAATTAAATTGATTTTGGCAGCCATTTGGTAACAAAATGACATAGCCTTAGCCCTTGCTGCATGAGGAATACCTGCAACCTTGCTGCCAAGTAGAAGAATTATTTATTCTACTTTAAAACATTCAATTTTTCAAAAATCTCATGTTCGACATCTCCAAAACATCCAATATGGGGAAAAATATTGCAGAAATGCAAACTTATTGTTTAGGATGAATGCACAATGGTACGCAAAAAATCACTTGAGGCTCTTGGTCGATCCTTGCAAGATTTGCGTGGCAATGTCAGACCATTTGGGAATGCAGTAATATTGCTTGCAGGAGATTTCAGACAAATGTTACCTGTTATTCTTCAATCAACACTAGCAGATGAAATAAATGCTTGCCTTAAATACTCTACTTTTTTGTTCCATGTGAAGACATTAAACTTAACTCAAAATATGCATGTCCAGTTGCAAACTGTTCGATCCGCACAAAAACTTTTGCATCACTTGTGGGAAATTGGGTACGAAAAAGTGCCAGCTGATCAGAGTTAAGGGCAAAATTCTTTGACTTTTAACTTCTGTAATTTCTGTAATTTTATTTCATCAAAAGAATAGTTAGTTTAAAAGGTTTTTGCAGATATTCAAATTATAAGAATTCCATTTGACTGAGTGAATGAGCTATTCTTGCAGGTCAATACAAAGATGCCCATGAACTTAACGCTATTATTCAATGTAAAATTCCAAGTGAGGTAGTCAAATACAAATCCATCGACACTGTTGTGAAAGCAGATAAAGTAGTTAATTATCCAACAGCTATATTTGCCAGGGATGCCACCGCATGTATTGCAACTGAAATTTGGTGTACTAATTATCATGTTGTGAAATATAAACCATTATATCATTGAAACTGAATTCAACCGATGTTGTGGCAAATTTCATTAATTCAATAAATATATTTTCAGGAATGGAAGCAGGTGATATCTGACTACGATATAAAAAATCAGTACAGATATCTATTAAAATAGGGACACAAGTGAATAAGTTGCTAATATCATAAGAGCACATGAATTTATTGGCAACTTTATAATTTTGCATAAAATTAGCAAACTCAAATGAATCTTTTAAGCAGTAGTTACTATAATAACTCACTGCTGGCTGTAAAATGTTGAAGATCCAGTTTGCAACCTTGTGTTGTGCAAACCCTACCATGGAAAGAATAGGCCTTAAAGGAATATCCGTTTTATGGGTTTTAGGTAAGCCATACAGCCTGAGGCGGATAGAGCCTGAGGGTCTGATCGTGGCCTTCGTTATAAAGATGGCTGGCCAGCTGAAAAAATGACGTCATCGCCGAGGTCCCAACAAGCAAGATATGTGGAACTCTTAGACTGTCAATAATGAACAGTAATTTTTACAGACAGCGTTACAAAACTTCAAAATTGGATTGAAATAAAGAAAGAACACGATGATTTATACTGAAACTCATCTAATATTAATAATAAAAAAATAATTAAAAAAACACAAGTTGTTTGTTTAAGTATATTATAAGCAATTGAATATTTCGTTGTATTATAGATTTTAAAGATTAGAATGCGTTCTTTAATTACTTATAAATTACATTTTAAAAAAGTGAAGGAACACGATTTGATTTGAAATAAACTTGAAGTTTATTTAATGGAATTAAATGAAAATTATGCATGTAAGATTATGAATATTTGAAGCAGAACACAAGCAAAACATTTGATATGAGTTAAGACAATAAACAAATATTAAAATTAAACTATTTTTTTAATCAAAATGAACAATTTTTTTTTAATCAAAATGAATTTTTTTTAAAATCAAAATGAATATTTTTTAATCAAAATGAACCACAATATTTTTTCAAAATCAAAAACAATATTTTTAATAAATTCATGAAATATTGCACAGTAAAAAAATAATTAACCTAAAGAAAAAATCATGTTTCTTATTTAAGATTATTTCACCACATGACAAAAATAACATGCAAAATCATTTTTTTATATCCATATTTTCAGTTTGTTAAAATATGTGGGTTTGTATTACTGTACACATAGATTCGAAAAAGTTGTCAAAAAACAAATATATAACAAATAAATGTTATCAAAGGCAAGATAAGTTACTTTTCTACCAAACTGAATATATTTTTCGTGTTTTTATTCAATGTAACATGTTTATTCAGCTCGCAAAACATACAGTGTTTACCGATGTCTTCGAAAATTCCAGATGGCGTCTGATTCTCTCTTTAACACAGTAAGTTTGGGAAAAGGTGTTATAAATACAAAACCGGATAAAATACTGTTAAAAACTCGCTCAATATATGTTACCGTGACATAGGTTGACATATATTCGGCGGGTTTTTAATAGTATTTTGTATAGTTTTTTATTTATAACACCTTATCCCAAACTTACCGTGTTAAAGAGAGAATCAGACGCCATCTTGAATTTTCGAATACATCAGTAAACACTGTATGTTTTTCGAGCTGAATAAACATGTTACATTGAATAAAAACACAAAAAATATTTGGTAGAAAAGTAACTTATCTTGCCTTTGATAACATTTATTTGTTATATATTTGTTTTTTGACAACTTTTTCGAATCTATGTGTACAGTAATACAAACCCAATTACGTTAATGAAATGAATTGTAAGACCACGAGTGAACGCGCGTTTTTTTTTTTTTTAGTTTAGTTTCATATATATATATATTTATATATATAAAAATAAGTATTTTTAAATTTTATCTTTCTAGCTTTAAAAAAGAGTTTTAAAATTTTATCAGCCGGCATAATTTATTTTTAAATATTGAAATATTTCAGGAAAATTAATTTTTGCTAGATTTTTAAAACATGTGTGTCAACAGCTTAAAAAAAATCGTATCTTCAAAAGAACGTGTTTTAAAGAGTCGATGTTGTCTCGCATTTTCATTAGTTTTGTATGCTGTAAAAATTTTTTTTTAATATTATCAATTTATTTGAAGCTTCTTCTTTTGAATGGTAAAAAATTTAGGATGATAATCTTGAATTAAATTATAGTTACATCGTGTTAAATACAGGGGGGGGATCACGTTAAAACTTACTTTGCTGAATGGAGATGGTGTAAAATCTTTTTTTATTACTGCATTATAATTCTTTATCTTTCGGAAATTAAAATACTGTCACTTTTTGGTCTTTTACGATAATTTCCTCCGCAATTTGGAACGATGCACCGTGAAGGCATTTTAATAAAAAAAGAAATATTACACTGACTTCAAGACGTTACGAGTTACGAGTGACTACCGGTGACTACCGGTGTCAAGCAACTAAGGACTATCCGTGATGACGTCAGCAGATTAAATTATTTTTGCCCACCGGCCATCTTGTCTTTTAAGACGGTCTTGGTCTGATCTCATTAACTATGTCAGAAGGGAGTACACCACTTTTCATCCACTTCACTAATTTCTTCTGAAATTTAGTCGTGAATGTCAACAAATGAATTGTCCTCACTACAGAGTTTGTGTTCGATCTTGCATCCTGATTGTACAACAAAATGATGACTACTTCTTGTCCCGGGTACTGTTTTCCCATCCATAAACCTCTTCTCCATTCTATCCCTCACTTCAACCATGTCTTCTTTGTCGATTCCAAAGAACACAATGGACTTCATTTCAACTTGGCACACTTCCAGTATTGCTTTGTAAGTTAGAATCTGGTTGTTCAATGGTCTTTGCAAGCTTCTCTTTGCTGCATACTGTTTAACGACACTACCAATACCATCACAAGGGGATTTCCCATCGCTGGTTGCAAAAAATATCCACTCAGTGTCGATACCGTAATCATCTTTGTGGAAGCACAGATTAAGAAAGTTTTTAAAGTTCTTATATTGGCCACCACAACCATCTGAAACATAGATTTTGTTGATACCAGTTAGATGTTGTTTAATGAAATCTGTCACCATGCTCTGTATTTTGTGAACAAAGCAAGTGTCGTGTGTATTGTCGTCAGAGATAAAACATAGCGAGTGATGCTGTAGAACTCCCACTTCGTCTTTGTAGTATATTACAAGAGGGTGAAGTGTGCAGTACTCTTTGCTCCGGTGAAAACTTTTTATCTCATCCTGAATGAGAAACTGATAGTTTTCAGCGAAATCCCCCAATACCATGACCTCATTTTTTCCCAAATTTTCTTTTTTTGCTTGAGTTTTGGTGAGGTACGAGTGTCATTTCATTAATCTTCTCCACAAGAAGCTCCTTGTAATCCCCATATGTTGTTGTAAGTGTCAACAGAGCAGCTCGATCAGTTGTCTGCCATTGGCAGTAGTGGAATTCGGATTCCATATCCAGGTGTGACAGTTCATCGTCCAGGAACTGTTCCAGAGCTGCACTTCCAGGACATGATTCACAACGATGCATCATACAGACCCTGTTATCTGTGTCACAAACTAATTTCTCAATCAAGTCTTTGTATGTGCATTTCCAGTTAATTGCATCAACAAGCAACACTGCATCTTGATGGATGCTGCACACACAAACTGAATAGGTCCCTGATGAACCAGCGAGGACACACCACTTTGGCCTAAGAGAGCAGAACTTGGAGAAGCCAATTTTCAAATTTGGATATTTTTCTTTGAATGCAGCAAACATTTCTGACAGGTTACAAAGAACCAGATGCTTTTGTTTGTGCACATTCCATCTGACACTTACATAATCCTTTTTACCTGGCATCTATATTCGTCATCTTCATAAAAACTCAGTACCAGGTCAAGAGTTTCCTGAGGAAAAGATTTTCCTTTCTTTGGATCTGGTGTTGCTATAATGCCACCGACATTTTTCAGATCCTGGGCCATCCGAATCAGGTACTCACTCACTCCAAATTGTTGAGCAGCAAATTCACGTGACCACTTGTCCGGTACCAGAGTCAATATTTGGATCTTCTGAGGGTACGTAGCTGTTTTCAGTTTTTCTCGCACCAAATCATGCAGTCGATCCAACTCTGCAGCCTTCCACTGGACATCATTTTTCTCAAAATCAGAATCAGATGTATCGAGCATATCCCCTTCAACATCGTAGGCTTCTGCCAGGGTGGATTTGTATGTGTTCATCACTTTCTTGAGTTTCTGTTTGGCAGTGCTCACACAACTATGTTGGGCCACACTATGAAGCTTCACTGGAGAGACACCAACCATTTCTAGACCAGTGTTGAGCTGTTTTCTTGGTGTTTTGTACATTTCAAATGGTTCATCAGCTGGAGCATCTTCATTAAAATCATTTTGAAAATGAACTACATCACCTGAGGAGCTTGTGTCAGAGGAACTTTCATTGATGAGATATTGGTAGGATTTGTCACATTGTCGGCAAAGCATGAACCCTGGCGTAACTGTAGTCTTTGGCTTCTAAATATTGCGCCATCTCAAGAGTGATTCGTTTTCTTCCCTGAACTTTACGCTTCTGTGTTTTCAAGACGCCACAGCACTTGATTGTATGGCGTTCAAATGCATTACCAAATACCTGTTCATGATGGAGACAGATGGTTGTTACATTTTCCCACTCACGTAAACCAGCACACCATAGGAAGATTGTTCGGGTTTCATCATTTGTCCATATTTCTCAAGCCAGTGGACCGGGTGTAATGGAGCTCATGGCATGGTGAGACCAAAAGTTCACCAAAGCTGCATTGTCCTGCTTTTTCTGTCATTGTATTTTTGATTTGGAAAAAACAGATGAGATGTAATTAAATTTTCATTTTCCAGGCATAATCATAATCATAGGACTTGTCAATGTAATGCCTTTTGAGAAGGAAGATGAAAACGTTTAGGGGACAAACCACGTCTTCTTGTCTGTTGTTGTTGGAACTATTCAATAGTTTGTGCCAGTTATCTGCAAGAACATTCCTCCAATATTTCAAATAGAAAATAAAATATTTCCTTGTACTCAGGAGAGCTTAAAATTTTTCATTTGGGCTTCTTTTGACGACTGTGGTGTCAAGAATAGGAGGCACAATATCGAAGAATTGGAAAGCAATTAGTCCCATCACATTTTTAAAACAACCAGCTCATATTAAGTAGTTTTATTTTTTGGACCGAGCCAATACTACTATTGCTCTCTCTCTCTCTCTCTCTCTTCTTCTTCTTCTTCTTCTTCTTCTTCACAAAAATACCACCTTGGGTTCTTATAAAAATGTTCTAATAAAAAGTATAACCCACTCTAGACATCATGATTAGTATTATTTTTCAAAGGAATAAGAACTCATATTTTGATCTGTAAACAATTGAACAGTTTTCACATTCACATTCTTCCATCAACCATAGTCAGAAAAATGAACTTTCTGGTGCATTAATTAAATTTCACTGTAAAAAATTTAAAAGCACTTATCTTTTCAGTGACTGTTTTTTCTCATTAATTTTTCAAATACCAAGTGATAATTTTTTGAATAAAACAAAGTGAAATTATTTAAACAATAAAAGGTTTAAGTATACCTTTTCTTAGAACAATAAACTTTTTCTTAGAAAGCTTCAAAGAAATATCTCTAAAATGAAAGTATTGTGAATCAAGTAATCCATTTCACTTTTTTTGACAATTTTGAAGGTGCTTGTGCAGTATAGGTCCAATATTACAATTTTGAAGGTGCTTGTGCTGTACAGGTCCGATTTGACAATTTTGAAGGTGCTTGTGCAGTGCAGTCTAAATCCCAATAAATAATTTTTAAGATGCTTCTACAATATAAATATACGTATCCATATATTTTTTTTATTAGACACTGTGCATGTTTTATGAACATCCATCTATGCCGACAGTTTTGCGTAAACAGTTAAAACACAAACCAAGCTCATTTGTGGAAAAGATTACTACATTTAGCAAAACATTTATACACATAAATAGACATGTGCATATTTTTTATTGGACGTCGTGCATTGTTTCTGAACACTCATCGATGCCAACAGTATCGCCTAAACACTTCAAACGTAAACCAAAGTAATTTTGAGAAAAGATTACAAAGTGTTATGGGTGTCAACAAAAAAATAATCGGTACTTGCGTAGAATATGCACCGTGCTGATATAATAACGTTATTTTTATCGACACCCATTTTTAACAGGGATTTGGGAGGGTTTTACATATTCTGTACCTAATAAGATTATTTTTTTAAGAACGATACATTCTCTGCATATTATTGTCTTCAGTTTTATTGGCCCTATTATTAACATCTACATTAAATATTTATTTGACCCAACGGGTCATGGGTCTTCGAGTTTTCTATACTTTTAAACCTGTTTCTTTAAATAAATTGACTTTGTTCGTTTATAAAAAAAAAAAAAAAAGATTTTTTGAAGTTATCAATGAAAAAAAAAATTGTTTTTCAATGTTTCAAAAAAAGTCAGCGTCAAAGTTTTACAAACTGATACATGGTCCTGGATATGACCTCAAACTATATCCAGTGGTGAGGCTCCAGCTTGCGGGCTTTGGGGAGTGTGAAGCCACCCTTTAATTGCCATTGCTCCCAGGTCCACTCTGACCCGGAGTTGTAGTATCTGTTAGGGTCCCAACTTTGGAAACTGACTTGAAAACAACAAATATATTCTATTAAAAAATTTTTTTTCAAAATCTTTGGATTCGGCATTGAATAACCTGAAAAGGGTTGATATGCCGTAAAACAAAAACAACCAACGAACCAACAAACTGATACACAGTAGTAGTTAAGTTAGAGTTTCTAAAAATAGCACAAAGAGTTTTCTATTAAGAATGCCTGATTGGTAGATATTAAATAAACATTATTTTTTTAAACTAATTACCATTTATTTAATTAAAAAAAAAGAAAAAAAAACAATAAATATACATCATTTTATTGAATATTAAATCATTTAAACTGTTTTTTAACTTCTAGGGTATTATTGATAGAAATATTTTCAATTAATCTTTAAAAATTATTAGATACTTTTTAAAGTAAATTCATTTCTTATAAAACATTCCACAAAAATGCCAAAAAAATGTGAATTAGGATTTTTCTTGAAAAAAAAACATTTAGTTTTTTTTTGTTTTTTTTAAACAAACTCCCCAACCTTCATAAACAATTCAGTGGATATATTAATAGGATAAGAATTAAAAAAAAAAATCTTTCTTCAATTTATGTTCTTCACATGAGGTAAAAATAATGCATGTATCAGTTTTTTTCATTTTAAAATAATTTTAATTTGTGGTGGGATGAGTAGAAAAACAAATTCAACCCTAAGAAAAAAAAGAATAAAAATTTATTTACTGTTCATTAGTTTTGTAATATCTAGTATTTATATTTAGTAAATGTTTAAATGATGGGGGAGAGGTCTGACAGAAAATAAAGCATGTTATGTAAGAAAAGTGTTGAAAATTATAGCAGAAAATAAACTCAAAGTTATTGCAATTGAACATGGCCATGCTGAAGGCATTATTTCTGTTATTAAATCTGCTCTTTCAAAAGTGGAGTTATGATGAAACGTTTCATCGTGAATTGTTGGATTTTGTGCAGATGGGGCAAATGTAAATACTGGACAGAGGAATGGTGTTGTGACACTGTTAAGTTCCCCATCTCATAGACTTCTACTGCACAACACATTGGCTTGAATTAGCCCTATTGAAGTCCCATGCAATCTTTCAATGTCAACATTAGATATGGAAGACTTACTACTTCAAGAACAAGAGAGAACTTAAAATTATTGGAAAAGAACTAAAAGAAAGAATTTACTTGGTAGTGCCAGTGAAGGATACGAGTTGGGTTTCCCACCCCATGTAGACAGGGCAATGAGAGTCTTTTTCCAAGGAAAATCCTGTTTTTGGATCAAAGACAAAGTAAAGAATATTGGTTCTACAGTTGACATTACAATTAAAGAACTGAAGTCAAGATTTCAAAATCTGTTGGGAACAAACAAATGTGCAAATACTGTTGTAGATATGATAAAATCTACAACAGCGTAGTTAATAATGGACAGTCAATTATTCCCCCACTAACAAACAATCATGAGGTTGCTTGCACGGCAACTGACAAGGCTAATCTGCTTGCCAGTCGGTTTGCCTCAAACTCCACACTGAACTCGGTACACCACTCACTCTCTGATTTTCCTCTGCGAACAGACGCCACACTTGACGATTTGAAAATCACCCCTTCTCAGGTACATGCTATTATAAAAAACCTAGACACCTCAAAAGCATGTGGACCAGATCTCATCCCGGCTGTGCTATTAAAAAAATGCTCTGCCGAGGTTGCTCCAGTTCTGTCCAAACTTTACAATAAATGCCTTAACGAATCTTGTTTTCCCGACTGCTGGAAAACCGCCTCTGTGGTACCAGTCTTCAAGAATTCTGGTGAAAGAACTGACCCACTAAATTATCGCCCCATTAGCCTCCTCCCGCTTTTCGCCAAAATATTTGAGTCCTTAGTTAATCAAGCCCTAGTCCAGCACCTAACAGCTGCTAAACTCCTGACTGACAAACAATATGGATTCAGGCAAGCCCGTTCAACAGCAGATATCTTAACTGTAGTTTCTGAACGTATATACCGTTCATTGGATAAAACAGGGGAGGGTAGAGCGGTGGCCCTTGATATATCTAAGGCTTTTGACAGGGTATGGCACGATGGTCTTCTAAGGAAAATTAGATCATATGGAATCACTGGAAGAATTCATAATGTAATTAAATCCTTCTTAAGTAATAGAAAAATCAAAGTTGTCCTCGACGGACATACATCCAAACAATATGATATAAATGCGGGAGTACCTCAGGGGTCTATCCTTGGACCTCTATTATTCCTGATATTCATAAACGACCTCCCTGATAATATTGTTTCGGAGATGGGTATATTTGCCGATGACACCACTCTCTATAACAGATATGAGGGGAAAACAAATGAACACATATCCAAGGAAATGGCAGAAACACTAGAGGACGACCTCCAATCTGTAGTGGAATGGGGACAAAAATGGTTGGTCACATTCAATGCTGCTAAGACTAAACTTGTTTCCTTCAATAACTACAAGAAACCTTCTCTACCACCAATAGCAATGGCCAAGAACACATTGCCTGAAAGTACTTCTTTTAAACTCCTCGGCCTAACGTTTACAGGGAATATGAACTGGAATAGATACATTGAGAGCATTGCCAAGGCTGCTGCGAGGAAGGTTGGCTCCCTCTACCGTGCTAGAAAACTACTTACGCCTGCCAGTATCCTATACCTCTATAAGGCAACCATTCGCCCATGTATGGAGTACTGTTGTCACATCTGGGCTGGTGCATCTGCTGCTTGTTTCTCGCTCCTGGACAGGGTTCAAAAAAGAGTCGCCAACCTGATAGGTCCTGAACTGTCATCTAGGCTTCAACCTCTGTCCCATTGACGAGATGTTGCATCCCTCTGCCTGTTCTACAAATACTTTAATGGTGAATGCTCTGATGAACTGCAAACACTTGTACCTCCCCGATGTAACTACCCCCGACAAACCGACAAGCTACTAAGTCTCATCCCTTTACAGTAGAGATCCCTAGGTGCAAGAAAGCCTTTTACTCCAATAGTTTCTTCCCCAGAACTGCGGGTCTTTGGAACTCCCTTCCGGGATTCTGCTTTCCCAACTGCAATGATATGCAGAAGTTCAAGTGTAATGTTAACAAACATCTTTCTACTCTTCTCCCTTCATAATGACCCCGCTAATTAATTCCCTAATAGTAGCCCCCTGCTTCAAAGTGGCACTGTGCCTTGTTTGGGGTGAAAATTGAATAAAAAAAAATAAAAAAAAAATGTGGTGAAAAGCTTCATTAATGTGTTTATGTATAATCATGACACACGACCAGAATGTAAAAGAGAACTGATTCATTTTGTAAATTATGAAATACATTATTTTTTAATGGTTCGGAAAACTTCTGGTAGTTTCAGGATGCAAAGTTGTTCATACAGAATGGAAACACATTGAATTCTTTGTTGCAAATAATTTCAGGGACAAATTTGAATATAATTAAAGATTAATTCTCTTTTATTACTGAACAAATGCCTTTCCTCCCTATCCGGTTACTTGGCTTTACCTGCTACTTGCATCCTTGCAGCAAACAAAAAAACAAACAAAATAGTTTCAGCCAACTTAAGGAAACACCAGAAAGCAGCAATACCACTTCTTAAATGAACATGAAGTCAAAATAAAACTCAGGATTTCCTGTTTATGGTGAAGTCAAGTGACTCCTTGTACACTGCTCTGTCTGGAAGTGAGGCACGTAAAACTGCCCATCTTTAACGTTTGATTGTGAGCTAACGAGGAAAGAATCAAACACCTTTTTTGGAGGAATTTAAGTTCAGACTATCAAGAATGTCTAGGAACAAAAAAAAAAATTCAATTTCCAATAGTGCCACATATTTTTTTGGGTCGCCTTAGACCAATACCCAAATCTCGGCTTAAAGGTTTAATAATTCAGAAACAGTTCATTTTCAGAGGTTTTAAACGTGATTGTTGGATTCCTCGCGTGGAAAACCTTGTCTGTGCAAATTCTCAAGGTTCTACCTAGTCTAGAAATTGATTTATGCCCAAAAAGGTAATTTCATAATTTCGGGAATTGGAGCCTTGACGTGATATACGTAAAATACCAAAATTGCCAAATTTCCCGAACCACTTAGAGTTAAAAGCTAAAAATTTCAGTATTCCCTAGTTTTTATGATACCAACATATGGTGAAAGTTTTTATGATACCAACATATGGTGAAAGTTTTTATGATACCAACATGTGGTGAAAGTGTTTATGATACCAACATATGGTGAAAGTTTTTATGATATCAACATATGATGAAAGTCTTTATGATATCAACATATGGGGAAAGTTTTTATGATATCAACATATGGGGAAAGTTTTTATGATACCAACATATGAAAGTTTTTATGATATCAACATATGATGAAAGTTTTTATGATATCAACAAATAGTGAAAGTTTTTATGATATCAACATATGGTGAAAGTTTTTATGATATCAACATATGGTGAAAGTTTTTATGATACCAACATATGATGAAAGTTTTTATGATATCAACATATGATGAAAGTTTTTATGATACCAACATATGATGAAAGTTTTTATGATATCAACATATGGTGAAAATTTTTATGATATGAACATATGGTGAAAGTTTTTATGATACCAACACATATGTTGGTATCATAAAAACTTTTATGATACCAACATATGATGAAAGTTTTTATGATATCAACATATGATGAATAGTTTTTATGATATCAACATATGGTGAAAGTTTTTATGATATCAACATATGGTGAAAGTTTTTATGATATCAACATATGGTGAAAGTTTTTATGATATCAACATATGATGAAAGTTTTTATGATATCAACATATGATGAAAGTTTTTATGATATCAACATATGATGAAAGTTTTTATGATACCAACATATGAAAGTTTTTATGATACCAACATATGATGAAAGTTTTTATGATATCAACATATGATGGAAGTTTTTATGATACCAACATATGATGAAACATTTTATGATACCAACATATGGTGAAAGTTTTTATGATATGAACATATGGTGAAAGTTTTTATGATACCAACATATGATGAAAGTTTTTATGATATCAACATATGGTGAAAGTTTTTATGATATCAACATATGATGAAAAGTTTTTATGATACCAACATATGATGAAAGTTTTTATGATATCAACATATGGTGAAAGTTTTTATGATATCAACATATGGTGAAAGTTTTTATATCAACATATGATGAACGTTTTTATGATACCAACATATGATGAAAGTTTTTATGATATCAACATATGGTGAAAATTTTTATGATATCAACCCATAGTGAAAGTTTTTATGATATCAATATATGATGAAAGTTTTTATGATATCAACATATGATGAAAGTTTTTATGATACCAACATATGGTGAAAGTTTTTATGATATCAACATATGGTGAAAGTTTTTATGATATCAACATATGATGAAAGTTTTTATGATATAAACATATGATGAAAGTTTTTATGATATAAACATATGATGAAAGTTTTTATGATACCAACATATGAAAGTTTTTATGATATCAACATATGGTGAAAGTTTTTATGATATCAACATATGAAAGTTTTTATGATATCAACATATGGTGAAAGTTTTTATGATACCAACATATGGTGAAAGTTTTTATGATATCAAACTATGGTGAAAGTTTTTATGATATCAACATATGGTGAAAGTTTTTATGATATCAACATATGGTGAAAGTTTTTATGATATCAACATATGGTGAAAGTTTTTATGATATCAACATATGGTGAAAGTTTTTATGATATGAACATATGGTGAAAGTTTTTATGATATGAACATATGGTGAAAGTTTTTATGATATCAACATATGGTGAAAGTTTTTATGATATCAACATATGATGAAAGTTTTTATGATATCAACATATGATGAAAAGTTTTTACGATATCAACATATGGTGAAAGTTTTTACGATATCAACATATGATGAAAGTTTTTATGATATCAACATATGATGAAAGTTTTTATGATATCAACATATGATGAAAGTTTTTATGATATAAACATATGATGAAAGTTTTTATGATATAAACATATGATGAAAGTTTTTATGGTACCAACATATGAAAGTTTTTATGATATCAACATATGGTGAAAGTTTTTATGATACCAACATATGAAAGTTTTTATGATATCAACATATGGTGAAAGTTTTTATGATACCAACATATGGTGAAAGTTTTTATGATATCAACCTATGGTGAAAGTTTTTATGATATCAACATATGGTGAAAGTTTTTATGATATCAACATATGGTGAAAGTTTTTATGATATCAACATATGGTGAAAGTTTTTATGATATCAACATATGATGAAAGTTTTTATGATATCAAGATATGATGAAAGTTTTTATGATATCAACATATGGTGAAAGTTTTTATGATATGAACATATGGTGAAAGTTTTTATGATACCAACATATGAAAGTTTTTATGATATCAACATATGATGACAGTTTTTATGATATCAACTTATGGTGAAAGTTTTTATTATATCAACATATGGTGAAAGTTTTTATGATATCAACATATGGTGAAAGTTTTATGATATTACATATGAAAGTTTTTATGATATCAACATATGGTGAAAGTTTTTATGATATCAACATATGGTGAAAGTTTTTATGATACCAACATATGAAAGTTTTTATGATATCAACATATGATGAAAGTTTTTATGATACCAACATATGGTGAAAGTCTTTATATCAACATATGGTGAAAGTTTTTATGATATCAACATATGGTGAAAGTTTTTATGATATCAACATATGGTGAAAGTTTTTATGATATCAACATATGGTGAAAGTTTTTATGATATGAACATATGGTGAAAGTTTTTATGATATGAACATATGGTGAAAGTTTTTATGATATCAACATATGGTGAAAGTTTTTATGATATCAACATATGATAACAGTTTTTATGATATCAACTTATGGTGAAAGTTTTTATTATATCAACATATGGTGAAAGTTTTTATGATATCAACATATGGTGAAAGTTTTTATGATATCAACATATGGTGAAAGCTTTTATGATATCAACATATGAAAGTTTTTATGATATCAACATATGATGAAAATTTTTATGATATCAACTTATGGTGAAAGGTTTTATGATATCAACATATGGTGAAAGTTTTTATGATATCAACATATGGTGAAAGTTTTTTATGATATCAACATATGGTGAAAGTTTTATGATACCAACATATGAAAGTTTTTATGATATCAACATATGGTGAAAGTTTTTATGATATCAACATATGGTGAAAGTTTTTATGATACCAACATATGAAAGTTTTTATGATATCAACATATGGTGAAAGTTTTTATGATACCAACATATGATGAAAGTTTTTATGATACCAACATATGGTGAAAGTTTTTATGATATCAACATATGGTGAAAGTTTTTATGATATAAACATATGGTGAAAGTTTTTATGATATCAACATATGGTGAAAGTTTTTTATGATATCAACATATGGTTAAAGTTTTATGATACCAACATATGAAAGTTTTTATGATATCAACATATGGTGAAAGTTTTTATGATACCAACATATGGTGAAAGTTTTTATGATATCAACCTATGGTGAAAGTTTTTATGATATCAACATATGGTGAAAGTTTTTATGATATCAACATATGGTGAAAGTTTTTATGATATCAACATATGGTGAAAGTTTTTATGATATCAACATATGATGAAAGTTTTTATGATATCAAGATATGATGAAAGTTTTTATGATATCAACATATGGTGAAAGTTTTTATGATATGAACATATGGTGAAAGTTTTTATGATACCAACATATGAAAGTTTTTATGATATCAACATATGATGACAGTTTTTATGATATCAACTTATGGTGAAAGTTTTTATTATATCAACATATGGTGAAAGTTTTTATGATATCAACATATGGTGAAAGTTTTATGATACCAACATATGAAAGTTTTTATGATATCAACATATGGTGAAAGTTTTTATGATATCAACATATGGTGAAAGTTTTTATGATACCAACATATGAAAGTTTTTATGATATCAACATATGATGAAAGTTTTTATGATACCAACATATGGTGAAAGTCTTTATATCAACATATGGTGAAAGTTTTTATGATATCAACATATGGTGAAAGTTTTTATGATATCAACATATGGTGAAAGTTTTTATGATATCAACATATGGTGAAAGTTTTTATGATATGAACATATGGTGAAAGTTTTTATGATATGAACATATGGTGAAAGTTTTTATGATATCAACATATGGTGAAAGTTTTTATGATATCAACATATGATAACAGTTTTTATGATATCAACTTATGGTGAAAGTTTTTATTATATCAACATATGGTGAAAGTTTTTATGATATCAACATATGGTGAAAGTTTTTATGATATCAACATATGGTGAAAGCTTTTATGATATCAACATATGAAAGTTTTTATGATATCAACATATGATGAAAATTTTTATGATATCAACTTATGGTGAAAGGTTTTATGATATCAACATATGGTGAAAGTTTTTATGATATCAACATATGGTGAAAGTTTTTTATGATATCAACATATGGTGAAAGTTTTATGATACCAACATATGAAAGTTTTTATGATATCAACATATGGTGAAAGTTTTTATGATATCAACATATGGTGAAAGTTTTTATGATACCAACATATGAAAGTTTTTATGATATCAACATATGGTGAAAGTTTTTATGATACCAACATATGATGAAAGTTTTTATGATACCAACATATGGTGAAAGTTTTTATGATATCAACATATGGTGAAAGTTTTTATGATATAAACATATGGTGAAAGTTTTTATGATATCAACATATGGTGAAAGTTTTTTATGATATCAACATATGGTTAAAGTTTTATGATACCAACGTATGAAAGTTTTTATGATATCAACATATGGTGAAAGTTTTTATGATATCAACATATGGTGAAAGTTTTTATGATACCAACATATGAAAGTTTTTATGATATCAACATATGATGAAAGTTTTTATGATACCAACATATGATGAAAGTTTTTATGATACCAACATATGGTGAAAGTTTTTATGATATCAACATATGGTGAAAGTTTTTATGATATCAACATATGGTGAAAGTCTTTATGATATCAACATATGATGAAGGTTTTTATGATATCAACATATGATGAAAGTTTTTATGATATCAACATATGATGAAAGTTTTTATGATACCAACATATGAAAGTT
The DNA here is from genome assembly GCF_053919585.1 of Euprymna scolopes. NCBI lineage: Eukaryota > Metazoa > Mollusca > Cephalopoda > Sepiida > Sepiolidae > Euprymna > Euprymna scolopes. The sequence continues at coordinate 109,394,462 of NC_136497.1, forward strand.
TTTATGATACCAACATATGATGAAAGTTTTTATGATACCAACATATGATGAAAGTTTTTATGATACCAACATATGGTGAAAGTTTTTATGATATGAACATATGGTGAAAGTTTTTATGATACCAACATATGATGAAAGTTTTTATGATATCAACATATGGTGAAAGTTTTTATGATATCAACATATGATGAAAAGTTTTTATGATACCAACATATGATGAAAGTTTTTATGATATCAACCTATGGTGAAAGTTTTTATGATATACAACATATGGTGAAAGTTTTTATGATATCAACATATGATGAAAGTTTTTATGATACCAACATATGATGAATGTTTTTATGATATCAACATATGGTGAAAATTTTTATGATATCAACATATGATGAAAGTTTTTATGATATCAACATATGATGAAAGTTTTTATGATATCAACATATGATGAAAAGTTTTTACGATATCAACATATGGTGAAAGTTTTTATGATACCAACATATGAAGGTTTTTATGATATCAACATATGGTGAAAGTTTTTTGATACCAACATATGATGAAAGTTTTTATGATATCAACATATGGTGAAAGTTTTTATGATATCAACATATGGTGAAAGTTTTTATGATACCAACATATGATGAAAGTTTTTATGATATCAACATATGGTGAAAGTTTTTATGATACCAACATATGAAAGTTTTTATGATATCAACATATGAAAGTTTTTATGATATCAACATATGATGAAAGTTTTTATGATATCAACCCATAGTGAAAGTTTTTATGATATCAACATATGATGAAAGTTTTTATGATACCAACATATGGTGAAAGTCTTTATATCAACATATGGTGAAAGTTTTTATGATATCAACATATGGTGAAAGTTTTTAATATATCAACATATGGTGAAAGTTTTTATGATATCAACATATGGTGAAAGTTTTTATGATATGAACATATGGTGAAAGTTTTTATGATATGAACATATGGTGAAAGTTTTTATGATATCAACATATGGTGAAAGTTTTTATGATATCAACATATGATGAAAAGTTTTTACGATATCAACATATGGTGAAAGTTTTTACGATATCAACATATGATGAAAGTTTTTATGATATCAACATATGATGAAAGTTTTTATGATATCAACATATGATGAAAGTTTTTATGATATAAACATATGATGAAAGTTTTTATGATATAAACATATGATGAACGTTTTTATGATATATACATATGATGAAAGTTTTTATGATACCAACATATGAAAGTTTTTATGATATCAACATATGGTGAAAGTTTTTATGATACCAACATATGAAAGTTTTTATGATATCAACATATGGTGAAAGTGTTTATGATACCAACATATGGTGAAAATTTTTATGATATCAACCTATGGTGAAAGTTTTTATGATATCAACATATGGTTAAAGTTTTTATGATATCAACATATGGTGAAAGTTTTTATGATATCAACATATGGTGAAAGTTTTTATGATATCAACATATGATGAAAGTTTTTATGATATCAACATATGGTGAAAGTTTTTATGATATGAACATATGATGAAAGTTTTTATGATACCAACATATGAAAGTTTTTATGATATCAACATATGATGAAAGTTTTTATGATATCAACTTATGGTGAAAGTTTTTATGATATGAACATATGGTGAAAGTTTTTATGATATCAACATATGGTGAAAGTTTTTTATGATATCAACATATGGTGAAAGTTTTATGATACCAACATATGAAAGTTTTTATGATATCAACATATGGTGAAAGTTTTTATGATATCAACATATGGTGAAAGTTTTTATGATACCAACATATGAAAGTTTTTATGATATCAACATATGGTGAAAATTTTTATGATACCAACATATGAAAGTTTTTATGATACCAACATATGGTGAAAGTTTTTATGATATCAACATATGGTGAAAGTTTTTATGATACCAACATATGATGAAAGTTTTTATGATACCAACATATGAAAGTTTGGAAAAATCTGAGAGGTAAGGGTGTCATGGTCTGGATGATTGTAGATGGAATTACCCGCTAGAGATTTATTATTTCACAGTCTTAATGACTGCAAAGTGTTCTTTGTGCGATTTAAACTCTGAATGGGATACTAGTGTACTCGCATAGCTATGAGCCAGGTCATTTAATCTTGCTTTTAGGTCCATTGCCTTCGTTTCAGAGACAGGTGTAAGCCTCACTGCTTGAGCATTATGTATTTTGAATTCTAAAAATTCTTCTTCACGTTTAATACCAAAAATAAATCTCTGTGAGATTTAAATTAATCAATAATGCAAGATGAAGTGTTACAATGATTAAATATGTTTTATTTTATAATTTAACATTAAAAACATTAAACAATAAAAATAAAATTTTGTGTACTTATATATTTTTGTTACTGTGCTATTATTGTGTTATTATTCTGAAATCCATTCTTAACATGGGGAGAATTTTTTGTAACTATTCTGTGCTTACACCTTACAGTGTGAAAAAATATCTTGAAACTTTAATTTAACCTAAAAAAACTATTTAAAAATAGCATGGTATCAAAAACACATAAGCACACCAAATTTTGGTTTAATTTTATAGTAGATATTGTCCTTGGACATATATGATGGCAGATGCTACCGTGCTATTTTTATAGTTTTTTTTTTTTTCAGTTTAAATTCAAGTTTCACAATATCTTCTTTTTTTTTTTTTAATTGCAAGGTGGAAGCACAGAATAGTTATAAAACACCCTCAGCAGCTCCTCATTAAGAATGGTTTTCAAAATAATAACGTTAGTATTTCAGCTCAACACCAAAAATACATAAATACCCAAAATTTCATTTTTATTGGGCAATGTTTTTAATTTTAAATAAAATAAAACATTTAATCATTTCAAAACTTCATCTTGCATTATATTTTTTAATTTATTAAACAACATGGTTAACTTAAATTAAATTTTAATCACATGATCACATTTTCAATAATTATGTGCTTATATTTTACCTATTTAAAGTTTGTAAAACATGTAAACAAACTTTTGCTCGATACCAGTGTCGACCTTTAAGAGTCCCTTTTGGTAATTAGCTGGTTTGGGGATATTTGTACAACTAAATGGCAAATCTGCCTTCTGTGCTTTCAACTAACAATTTATTAAAAAAACAAAAGGTAAATTTTCACATTAGGTCCACCTCCACAATTTGTAACATGGGTAGGTTGGGGGTGTAAATAGCGCAGTATCAAAAATAAAAATAGACAGAAAAATATCCCCTTCGGTTTGTACTTGCACAAAGATTTGAAAAAGTTGTCTAACAAAACCAAACATATGACAAGTAAATGTTTTCAAAGGCAAGAGAAGTTACTTTTCTACCTAACTGGATAATTTTTAGTGTTTTTATTGGGTTCGTATAGATCCACATAGATTCGAAAAAGTTGTCAAAAAATGTATAACAAATATTATCAAAGGCAAGATAAGTTACTTTTCTACCAAGCTAGATAGTTTTTTAGTGTTTTTATTTAATGTAAAATGTTTATTCGGCTCGAAAAGCATAGCATTTACCGGTATATATAAAAATTACAAATGGCAACAGACTGTGTTAAACATGTTAAGTTTGGGAAAATGAGTTAAAACTAAAAAAAACTGTACAAATTACTGTTAAATAACCACCGAATATATGGCAGCCTATGTCATGGTAACATATATTGAGTGAGTTCCTTACAGTATTTTGTATAGTTTTTTAGTTTTAACTCATTTTCCCAAACTTAACATGTTTAACACAGTATGTCGCCATTTGTATTTTTCAAATATACTGATAAACACTGCATGTTTTCGGACCGATTAAACATTTTACATTGAATAAAAACACTAAAGTCTTATCCAGTTAGGTAGAAAAGTAACTTATCTTACCTTTGATAACATTTATTTGTTATATATTTATTTTTCGACAACTTTTTGTGTCTGTGTTTAGTAATAAAAACCCTTTTTTATTTAATGTAACGTTTAGTCGGCTCGAAAAACAGACTTTATTGGTATATTTGAAGAATACAAATTGTGGCGGACATTGTTGATTACGTTAAGTTTGGGAAAGTGAGTTAAAACTAAAAACCTTAAATACATACTGTCTGAAACCCACCGAATATGTCAGCCTATATCATGAGTTTCTGACACTGTTTTGTATAGTTTTTAACTTATTTTCACAAACTTATATATTCAACATAGTCCGCGATTATTTGTCTTTTTCAAATACATCGATAAACACTGTTTTTCGAGCTGATTAAACATTTTACATTAAATAAAAACACTAAAAAATTACCCAATTAGGTAGAAACGTAAATTACCTTCCATTTGCTTTCATTTATTTCATTTATTTGTTTTTGAACAACTTTTTCGAATCTGTGTATTGTAACCCCCTCCCCCACCCAAATACGGCAGAATTGCAGTTTAATGCCCCATAGATCGCCGATTTCCAAAGTCGCATAACCAGCAAGTACACCGTCTGACCGGTGTATAGGTCAAATGTCCCCCCCCCCCCCCAAAAAAAAATAGTAACATTTTTTTTAAATACATTTTCTCTGAAATTGACTTCCCCTAAAGTCTTTAGATATATATCTAAAAAATTAAATTAAAATGGGACCACGTGCGAAAACCTTTATTGTGCCAACCATTGAAATTATGACTAAAAGTGAAATAACACAAGAGGTGATTACATTAACAACTTTATTGCCTCAATTAGAGGAACCGTACTCTATTTTACAATGGCTAGCTCGTCGTCGCCTTATAAAAAATGAAGCTTCTTGTGATGTCTGCAGTAATCCTGCGACATTACATAATTTTAAAACAGGTATAGATGGTTATCGTTGGCGTTGTAGAAGAGACAATACATCACAGAGTGTGCGAAATGATTCGTTCTATGTTAGAAGCTATTTGCCATTAAAGAACCTTGTTGTTTTAACATACCTGTGGGCCAATGATGCCCCTCAAGTAGATATAGTACGAGAGGTACACATGGCTGAACACACCATTGTTGATTGGTGTAATTTTTTTCGTGAAGTATGCAGGGAATGGCTTGAAACAAATAATGAACGACCCATAGGTGGGAGAGATGATTCAGGAAACCGAATCGAAGTTGAAATAGACGAAACCAAATATTTCCACAGAAAATATCACCGAGGCCACTGGAAGGAAGGCCATTGGGTTTTTGGTGGTGTTCAAAGAAACAACGGTTCCTGCTTCATGGTCGAAGTAGCTGATCGAAGTGCCAACACACTTTTACCTTTAATCCAAAAATGGATTTTGCCGGGAAGCAGAATCATGTCTGACAAATGGGGTGCATACTATTGCATTGAAAACATAGCAGTTGGTGACTATGAACATCAAATAATTATACACAAAAAAACATTTTGTTGATCCAGTCAATCAAGCTATACACACCCAAACAATTGAAGGACTGTGGATGCACGCTAAGCGCAAGCTAAGGCGTCAGTGTGGGACACGCGATGAGCTGTTCCCGTCTTATTTAAAAGAATTTATGTGGAGAAGGAATTTTAAAAGTAATTTTTTAAATAATTTTATTGTTTGTATTTCGGAAATATATCGTTTTTAGTTCATTGGAAAATATCTAAATTAGGTGCTTGTGCAGTTTACACCTAGTATTAAAAAACGAAAATTAAAAAAAAAATTATATTCTACGTACTCGTTATGGGTTAAAATTCTCATAAAAAAAAATTAACGTAATTTCATCAAGTAGTTTTTTTTTAGTGCCGTAAAAACGATTTCGAAGATTCGAAAAACTCATCAAAAATGAGAACTTCATCCCATAACGAGTACGTAGAATATAATTTTTTTTTTTTTTTTTTTTTTGAAATTTTCGTTTTTTAATACTAGGTGTAAACTGCACAAGCACCCTAAATTATCTTATTTGAGAAAAAGTATTTCTTAGTAAAAGAATTTACGATATATATAAATTAAATATTTTTTGTAAAATAAAAAATTCATTAAAAAAAAAAGTATTTTCTTTGTAAAAGAATTTACGATATATATAAATTAAATTTCTTATTCATTGCTTGTACTTTTATTTTTTATAAAATAAAAAATTCATTTAAAAACATGTATGCAAATTTATTTCGATTTTTTTTCTTGTTGACTGTTGTCTGAAACCACGACCGCAAAATGTTACTATTTTTTTAGGGGATATTTGACCTATACACCGGTCAGACGGTGTACTTGCTGGTTATGCGACTTTGGAAATCGGCGATCTATGGGGCATTAAACTGCAATTCTGCCCCAAATACTAATTAAAAACTCACATTTTTTTTAATACAAAAACAAAAAAACTCGATTTACCGGTTCAACATTTTAGCAAGATTCGGCTTAATCCGGTGATTGTTGATAGTCCAAGCCATGCTGGACGGAAACTCGGCATTTCCCTGTTTAAGCCGAGCGTTGTTCAAATGTTGAAACGCTAAATTTTAAAAATACAAAAAAAACATTACATAAATAAATTATTTTTTTATGTAATGTTTTTTTTTTGTATTTTTTTTTTTTTGTGATGTAAAGGGGTTAGGGTTAGTGATGTTAAGGAGGGTTGATTATTTATTTAATTCAGTTTTAATTTAATTTTAGTTCAGTGAACAAAAAGCCTTAAAAAAACACTTGTACTTTCACCTAACAATTTACGGTTAAAAAAAAGTAAAATATTAATCTTTTCTTGAAGATGAAAAGGAAAAAAAAATGTTGATTAATAATTAAAAAGAATTAAAAAAAAACAGTTTCAGTTACTATAAAATAATTTTCTATTATTTTTTATTATTAATATTTGTTTTTTTTTTTTTTTTTTTTTTTTGAAAATTAGTTAGCGCTTGTTACAATGGTCGGCTTAAACCGATGATTGACGGGAATTCCCGAGAATCCGGGTCAAATTATGCAACTTACAGTTAAAATAAAAAGATATCTTGAAACTTTAATTTAACCTGAAAAAACTATTTAAAAATAGTGTGGTATCAAAAACGCATAAGCACCAAATTTTGGTTTAATTTTACAGTAGATATTGTTCTCGGACATATACGAGGGTTTTTTTTTTTTTTTTTTTTCAGTTTAAATTCAAGTTTCACGATATCTTTTTTTTTTTTTTTTTTTATATAAATTATAAGGTGGGAGCACAGAATAGTTATAAAACACCCTCAGCAGCTCCTCATTAAGAATGGTTTTCAAAATAATAACGTTAGTATTTCAGCTCAACACCAAAAATACATAAATACCCAAAATTTCATTTTTATTGGGCAATGTTTTTAATTTTTAATAAAATAAAACATTTAATCATTTCAAAACTTCATCTTGCATTATATTTTTTAACTTGTTAAACAATATGGTTAATTTAAAATAAATTTTAATCACATGATCACATTTTCAATAATTATGTGCTTATATTTTACCTATTTAAAGTTTGTAAAACATGTAAACAAACTTTTGCTCGATACCAGTGTCGACCTTTAAGAGTCCCTTTTGGTAATTAGCTGGTTTGGGGATATTTGTACAACTAAATGGCAAATCTGCCTTCTGTGCTTTCAACTAACAATTTATTAAAAAAACAAAAGGTAAATTTTCACATTAGGTCCACCTCCACAATTTGTAACATGGGTAGGTTGGGGGTGTTTATTCCGAAAGCCATTCTTAACATGGAGAGAATGGTGGTATTTATTCCAAAAGCCGTTTTTAACATAATGAGGTTAGGGGTGTTTATTCTGAAAGCCGTTCTTAATGTGGGGAGGTTGGGGGTGTTTATTCATGATCACCAGTGAATTATAGTGCATAGTACAGGTCTTTATATCTCGAAAACTACTTATCTCTCCAAATTTTAAATGAGATTTCTTATTCAGTATAGTCGAAAACCTATAAAAGTAGTCATTTTAAAGAAAATTGTGATGGTGGACCTAATGTAAAAAAAAAATACAAAAAAAAAAAGATATTGTGAAATTTAAATTTAACTTGGAAAAACTATTTTAAAATAGCGCGGTACCAAAAATAAAAATAGACAAAAAATACCCCCTTCTGGTTTGTACTTGCACAAAGATTTGAAAAAGTTGTCAACAAAAACAAATATATAACAAGTAAATGTTTTCAAAGACAAGATAAGTTACTTTTCTACCTAACTGAATAATTTTTTATGTTTTTATTGGGTTTGTATTACTGTACATATAGATTTGAAAAAGTTGTCAAAAAACAAATGTATAACAAATATTATCAAAGGCAACATGAGTTATTTTTCTACCAAACTGAATAATTTTTTAGTGTTTTTATTTAATGTAAAATTTTTAGTCGGGTCAAAAAACACAGCGTTTACCGCTATATTTTAAAATTACAAATGGCAGCAGACTGTGTTAAACACGTTAAGTTTGGAAAAATGAGTTAAAACTAAAAAACCTGTGCAAATTACTGTTAAATAACCACCGAATATATGTCAGCCTATGTCACAGTTACATATATTGAGTCAGTTCCTAACAGTATTTTGTATAGTTTTTTAGTTTTAACTAATTTTCCCAAACTTAACATGTTTATTTGTATTTTTCAAATATACTGATGAACACTGCATGTTTTCGAACCGATTAAAAATTTTACATAAATAAAAACACCAGTTAGGTAGAAAAGTAATTTATCTTGCCTTTAATAACATTTATTTGTTATATATTTATTTTTCGACAACTTTTTCGTATCTGTGTTTAGTAATACAAACCCTTTTTATTTAATGTAACGTTTGGTCGGCTCGAAAAACAGTATATATATATATATATATATATATATATATATATATATATATATATATATATATATACTAGCTGTACCCGGCCACACGTTGCTGTGGCTCAGTTTGTTAAAATGGAACACATTCCACAAGAAAAATTGCATTTTGTTCGTTTATTTACTTTTATTATTTTTTGCAATTTTTTTTATTAAGTTATGTTATTTTTTTGTTGTTGTTATTTTTTTCACGAAAAAAAGATTAATTTTTTACTATAAATTGTTAGGTGAAAGTTTTTTTTTTTTTTAAAGAAATTTGCCAGTAAACGTTTTTCTTTGAAAACGGATTTTTTAATATAAAAAGAACAAATGAATACTTTACATGAACATTGTAAATAGTTATGTGAAAGTAGAGAAAAGTTTGATTCTTTTTTTCAAGAGAATGTACAAATTATTTTTTTTTAACAGATGTTCAGAAAATAAACAGAAAAATACTTCCATCATTAATTATGCAAAAAAAATAAATAAAATGTTGATTTAGTGTTTCAACATTATGCTTATGAATTACGATAAAACTTGCTTAGTATGCGCTGTTTTACGGTTGTTGTAAAAATGGAACGGAAACTTAAATTTCGCTTCGTTTTAATCTTTCTTAATTTTTTAACTGTTTCCCCCCACCAAACGAATATAATCAAAACAGTAACATTCAACAATTGTACTTTATGTATATAAAACACAAAATATTTATCAAAAAAAAAAAAAAAAAAAGTTAATAACGAAAGGGAAATAATTTCATTTTTAAACGAAAAAGTCAGTTTGGTATATCTTTTTGTTATTTTTTACATAAGTCCAGCTTACCATTCACATTGGAAATGTCGACATTTATAGGTTGTTGGGTACGTTTACAACTAATAAACACTCCAATCTAGTAGATGTATCAGAATTTTTGTAGGAATTTTTGACACCCCTATCACGAAACTGCGAATAAAATATAAAAAACTCGTAATTTCTCTTTTAAAAGTGGGTTGTTTATTTTCTTTATGGATTATACTTCCAAAATAAACTATTAAAGTTGTTTTTAAAGTAATAGAAATATTTTTTTTATTTTTTAAAAAACAGTAATGAATTTTATGAACTTAATATTTTTAAATTTTACAAATCTATCAAAATTTTTCTATTGATTCTATTTTTACGATGTGAAATTTTATGCTCTTTCCAATAAACCGAATATAATATTTTAGACAAACTTTTTTTTTTTAATTCACGCCCCCCCTCATTTTCAAGTGTCTATTAAAAAGTAAATAATTAATTTACTCACCAAAGTTTTATATATCACAAATTGAAGAAAAAAGGTCAATAAATAATATATTCAAATCAATAAACAAAAAAAAGTAGTGTTTTTTAGAAATTTACCTGTAAAGTTCGAAGTTTAAAACCTTTTTTTTTAAACCACATTGTTTGTTTTTTCTTTTTTTTATGAAACTTTGGTCCTTGCTCGTTTAATTGAAAAAAAAATTAGGGCTTGAGTTACATTTTTCGAGTAGTTATAAGCTTTGAAAGATGGGGTGGAATTATTCACTATTTTTCACAAAATTTCACATACGAACACATACGAATCTACCCATGTTAAGAATGGCTTTCGGAATAGACACCCCTAACCTTGCCAGTATACCCGAAAAGCTATAAAAGTTGACGTGTCGAATGTGAACGATGAGTTGGACGTAATGTAAAAATGTACCGAATTTAAAAGGGAACGAAATTCAAATTTCCGTTCCATTTTTACAACAACCGTAAAGCAGAGCATTCTATGCAAATTTTACCTAACTTACTGTATTAATGCTATTTTTGTTTTTTAAGCAAAAAAAAAAAAAATTTAGGTTTGGCTATAAATTCCTAAACTCATTTCACCCTAAATAATTTAGGTGACTGAAATAGGAATCTAATTGAATCTTTAATTTCCTGAATAGTGTGAGAGAAATTCATTTTCTTCGAGTTATATCGAATTCATTAATACAGACTTTAGGGGCTTTTTTCGCAATGTTCCTGTAAAAATTATTTTTTATTGTTACAAATTAGATGCTTTATTTATATAAAAATAAGCACAAATAAATTCCTGCGTTTTTTATTTACTACTGAAAGCCATAACTTTAGTAAAGGTATTTTTTGTTTAAACAAAAAACATTTTCACTAAGAGTTAAGTAAAAATAATTAGTTCATTATATTCTGCGATCATTATTTGATAAATACTGAAATTTTCATTAAAATTGGTTAATTTCCTGAGTTTTGGTGAATTTTTAAATAAAGGGAGGGGTCAAAATGTTTATACACGTTGATCGTCGGCATTCATTTTGTCTGTACCTACCATTTTTCGATGAATATTTGATAGGAAAGCGACCACGTGTGGTTAATTTAAATCAAATTTCAATCACATGGTTACATTATCAATAATCATGTGATTAAACCCATTGAAAATTTACCGATATTGTAAACACATTCTGTTTACATTAAGCCTGTAGTGGTGAGACCAAAATATCCTCTTAGTGATGCAGTGTTGGAAACTGAGATTTAAAAAAACCCGCGAGATCAGGTGAAAGAAATGTCCAGAAAATCGCTAGATTTTTAACTTTTATTATCTGAAATTTTCAAAAATTGCTAATTCCCCCCCCCCCTCAAAAACTCCATATTTTAACTTTCTACAATAAAAAAAAAATATAAATATAGTATATTCAATATATAAAATGTTCCGTGTTTTCTCACTATACGTTTCTGGAATTATATTGAAGCGGTTAGCTCCCCAGAAGGCTTACATATTTTATCAGCTAGTTTTACCTGTTTTTTCAGAGAGGGTATTTTTTTTTTTTTTTTTGCAAGAAACAAATCATAAACTCAAACTTTTTATAATAAAAGTTAAATTGAAATATACTGCAAATTAAACACGATAATGGTGCAAATTAATCACAATAATGGTGCAACATATTTTGAAATTAGAAAAATAAAAAACAAAAAAACTTTGTTTTAGCATGTTAAAAGTATTTAGGTTGGTAGATAATTAAATTCTACTGTATTGGTATAAGTTTTTTTTATTTTGCTGTTGTTTCTTGCTTTTTACAATTTTCGACTAAATACTTCTAAATTAAGCGGGGTTGCTTAGATCGTATTTTAAACTAAACTTTGGAGGTTGGAATGTCCCCCACCCACCTAAAATGTACTTGGAAAAATCGATTTTATAGCGAGATTTAAGAATGGTTAGCCGAAAAAAGGTGAAAAACAAAACAAATAATCAATAAATAATTGTTACCAAAGGCAATAAATGCTACTTTTTTTTTACTTACTTGAATGAGTTTATTTTATTTTTTAAAGTATTTTCAAGCGCTTTTCTTTATTTTTTAATCTAAAATTGCGGGTGTGTGGGTGCGAAATATCTCCAGATTTTCTAGAATTCCCCGCTAGATTGCAAACGAAATCTCCAGATCTAGCAGGAAAACCACTAAATTGGAAACACTGGTCACGTGACAGGAAGCGTTAATAAATAATTGTCCCTAAATAAAAAAATGACCTATCGGTACAAAGAAAACCACCTATTTATCATAGAAAAATTAAGTATAATGTTATAATTAAAAAGAAATATATAAAAACATACATGGATATAGTAAACATATTATACCAAAACGTGGAAGCCATCCGTCCAGTGGTTTTTTAGACTATTAATTGCGAACGAACCAAGAGTTACATTTATATATATATATATATATATATATATATATACACGTTTTATTCTTTATTACCATATCTTTTTGTGAAGTTACATTATTGTTTCAGCTACTTGGCCGTTTTTTTGGCCGTCTGTAGCATCCTTAGACTTTTACAGACGGCTAAAAAAACGGCCAAGTAGCTGAAACAATAATGTAACTTCACAAAAAGATACGGTAACAAAAAATAAAACGCATATCTGCTCTACAACAGTATTGAGCACTTTCTTCAGTTTTTATTAATTACCATTTCCACTATATATATATATGTATATATATATATATATATATATATATTATATAGTATAAGTATATTTGAAAAATACAAATGGTAGGAGACACTGTTGATTTCATTAAGTTTGGGAAAATGAGTTAAACCTAAAAACTATAAAAAATACTGTCAGAAAGCCACCAAATATGTCAGCCTATGCCATGGTAACATATATTCGGTGGGTTTCTAACACTGATTTGTATAGTTTTTAATTATTTTCCCAAACTTAACATATTCAACAGAGTCCGCGACCATTTGTCTTTTTCAAATACATTGATAAACACTGTGTGTTTTTCGAGGTGATTAAAAATTTTACATTAAATAAACACACTAAAAAATTATCCAATTAGGTAGAAACGTTACTTATCTTACCTTTGCTTCCATTTATTTGTTTTTGAACAACTTTTTCGAATCTGTGTATTGTAAGCCCCACCCCCCTCAGCCAAATACTAATTCAAAACTCACATTTTGAATACAAAAAAAGAAAAATTAGATTTAGTGTTTAAACATTTTAACAACGTTCGGGTAAATCCATTGATTGTTGGTCAAGTCCAAGCGATGATTGATGGAAACTCCTAAGGAACACGGATCCAATTCTGCAAGAGTACATTTTTTTTTTTTTACATTTTTGCTTTTTTTTTTTTTTTCACTTTTTGGAGTGGATTGCTGTACTAAGAATATAAGTACCATGCATTTTCTCATTTTATTAGATTTTTCCACTACACCAAACTGAGCCACAGCAACGCGTGGCAGGGTACAGCTAGTATATATATATATATATATATATTCATATATATATATATATATGAGTATATATATATATGAGTATATATATATATGAGTATATATATATTCATATATATATATATTCATATATATATATTCATATATATATATATATATATTCATATATATATATATATGAGTATATATATATATATTCATATATATATATATATATATTCATATATATATATTCATATATATATATATATATATTCATATATATATTCATATATATATATATATTCATATATATATTCATATATATATATATTCATATATATATATTCATATATATATATATTCATATATATATATTCATATATATATATATATTCATATATATATATATTAATATATATATATATTCATATATATATATATTCATATATATATATATATATGAATATATATATATGAATATATATATATATATTCATATATTCATATATATATATATTCATATATATATTCATATATATATATATATATTCATATATTCATATATATATATATTCATATATATATATATTCATATATATATATATTCATATACATATATATATATATATTCATATATATATATTCATATATATATATATTCATATACATATATATATATTCATATATATATATTCATATATATATATATATTCATATACATATATATATATTCATATATATATATTCATATATATATATATATTCATATACATATATATATATATATTCATATATATATTCATATATATATATATTCATATATATATATGTATTCATATATATATTCATATATATATTCATATATATATATATATATATATATATATTCATATACATATATATATATATATTCATATATATATTCATATATATATATATTCATATAGTCATATTCATATATATATAGATGAATATATATATATGAATATATATATATATATATTCATATATATATATATTCATATATATATATATATTCATATATATATATATATATATTCATATATATATATATTCATATATATATATATATTCATATATATATATATTCATATATATATATCTATATTCATATATATATATATTCATATATATATATATATTCAGATATATATATATATTCATATACATATTCATATATATATATATATATTTATATATATATATTTATATATATATATTCATATATATATATTCATATATATATATTCATATATATATATTCATATATATATATATTCATATATATATATATTCATATATATATATATATTCATATATATATATATATATTCATATATATATATATTCATATATATATATATATTCATATATATATATATTCATATATATATATATATTCATATATATATATATATTCATATATATATATATTCATATATATATATATTCATATATATATATATTCATATATATATATATTCATATATATATATATATTCATATATATATATATTCATATATATATATATTCATATATATATATATTCATATATATATATATTCATATATATATATATTCATATATATATATATTCATATATATATATATTCATATATATATATATTCATATATATATATATATTCATATATATATATATATTCATATATATATATATATATATTCATATATATATATATATATATTCATATATATATATATATATATTCATATATATATATATATATATATATATATATTCATATATATATATATTCATATATATATATATTCATATATATATATATTCATATATATATATATATTCATATATATATATATTCATATATATATATATTCATATATACATATATTCATATATACATATATTCATATATATATATATATTCATATATATACATATATTCATATATATATATATATTCATATATATATATATATTCATATATATATATATATATATTCATATATATATATTCATATATATATATATTCACATATATATATATTCATAAATATATATATTCATATATATATATATTCATATATATATATTCATATATATATATATATATCTATCTTCTCTATCTCTTCTTCTCTTCTCTATATAAATAAAATGAACTCATTTTTTCCCCTCCGACTTTGACATTTATAGGACTGCACCTGTATACATTTGGTGCAGCCGTATCATTCACAAACTGAATCGCGACATATGTCGTATGTTATAGGCTTATTTGCTGTCCAGTATCTTGCTGATTAGAGTTTCCTATATTCTGTCTGGTGAGAGTCCACTGTAAAAATCGGTTACATTTAATGGAAGTAGTAAAGTATACTCTCTCTTACAAATTCATCCTACCACCGCCACTCACTTACACCGTTCCAGAACGTTCACAGGAGACATTTAAAACCGACCACCGGTTAGAATTTATCTAAAAACTGGTCTGGACTTACGCTGAAACGCACCACGGTTACTTTGCCATTGAATAGCATAAAACATAGACACAATTTATAAAGCATTTATTATAATAAAATTAGATTAAAACAGAACACAATCCGTTACCTGGAATTGAATTCACAATTACATTACTTCGATTTCGTTATAACCCGCATGGTTAGAGTTTTATGAAAACCTGGATTTACATTTACGTGAAACGCACCAAACTTACTTTCACAAACACAACTTCCGTTTTGCTCTTTCCTTTCGTTCTTTTATTTTCTTTCTTTCTTTGTAAGTACATGTTTTCGTTGTCATAGTAACAACTTTTTATCGACATTGTTTCACTGTTTATGAATAAAATACATTACTACACATTAATAATATCTCACTTTTAATCACTTTTATCGACTTCTTAAAACTTTTCTTACTCTTTATCAATGACAACGTTAATGTTTCTGAATATTGAAATAAAGTACATTACTAAACATTTATTAATAGCTTTTTTTTTTAATGTTTTACTGTTTATGTCTCACTTTTATCGACTTTTCCTTTTTTAATAGGATTTTCTTAAAATGAATATTAACATAATTTCCCAACTTTTTTTGGGTTTTTAGTTTTGTGTGTTGAATTAAACTTTTTTTTTTTTTTTTTTTTTTTCCATTATAATTTTTCATTACAGCAATAGTTATCGACCCCGGTTCTTGGCCGTGTAATTTAGTTTCAAGAACCGGCGACAGATGTCGTTTGTCACGACATCTGTCGGCGGTTCTTGAAACTAAATTACACGCATTTGCTCCATGTTACTGACATGCAGAAGTGCCAATGCTGCCATACCTGTTATTGTAAATTAACACTCTTAGCTAATTCCGTAAAATGAGATTCTAATTTTTTATTTGCACCCTCCCCATGTAAAGAATGGCTTCTTAAATAATAACGTTCTTACAGCACGAACAAAACATTAAACTTGAATCTTAGAAATACTATTAAAATATAGCGTGGATCATCAGTGCACTAGCACCCATTTTCTTACTAATATTCAATAAGATATTATTAATAAATGTGTATTAATGTCTTTTATTTCAATATTCAATATAAGAATATTTTCAATATTTCATATATATAATATTTCAATACAAGAAAAGAAACAGTCGATAACATTGACACACAAACAGTTAATAAAAAAAGATATTAATAAATGTTTAGTAATGTATTTTATTTCAATATTCAGAAACATTAACGTTGTCATTTAAAAACCGTAAGAAAAGTTTTAAGATGGCGATAAAAGTGATTAAAAGTGACATATTATTAATGTGTAGTAATGTATTTTATTTCAATATTCATAAACAGTGAAACAATGTCGATAAAAAGTTGTTGATTGTTTTTTTTGCAACCAGAAAAAGAAGTCGACAATGGGAATACTAGGAACAGTCTCAGGAATACACTTCTGGTACTTTATTCTTTTGTTTTGATTTAGTCAAAACCGCACACACCTCGAAACATCTGAGCAACGCCGGGTACCCCTGCTAGTATATATATATATATATATATATATATATATATTCATATATATATTCATATATATATGTATTCATATATATATATATATTCATATATATATATATTCATATATATATATATATATTCATATATATATATATATTCATATATATATATATATTCATATATATATATATATATTCATATATATATATATATTCATATATATATATATATATATATTCATATACATATATATATATATATTCATATATATATATTCATATATATATATATTCATATATATATATATTCATATATATATATATATATTCATAAATATATATTCATATATATATATATTCATATATATATATATATATATTCATATATATATATATTCATATATATATATATTCATATATATATATATTCATATATATATATATATTCATATATATATATATATTCATATATATATATATATATATTCATATATATATATTCATATATATATATTCATATATATATATATTCATATATATATATTCATATATATATATTCATATATATATATATTCATATATATATACATTCATATATATATATTCATATATATATATTCATATATATATATTCATATATATATATATTCATATATATATATTCATATATATATATTCATATATATATATTCATATATATATATTCATATATATATATTCATATATATATTCATATATATATATATATTCATATATATATATATTCATATATATATATTCATATATATATATATTCATATATATATATTCACATTCATATATATATATTCATATATATATTCATATATATATATATTCATATATATATATATTCATATATATATATATTCATATACATATATATTCATATACATATATTCATATGTATATATATATTCATATATTTATATATATACTTATATATATATATTCATATATATATATATATATATTCATATATATATTCGTATATATATATTCATATATATATTTATATATATACATATATTCATATATATATATTCATATACTTATATATATATTCATATATATATATATATATATATATATATTCATATATATATATTCATATATATATATATTCATATATATATATTCATATATATATATATATATATTCATTCATATATATATATATATATATATATTCATATATAAATATATTTATATATATATATTCATATATATATATATATATTCATATCCATACACATATATATATTCATATATATATATTCATGTATATATACATATATTCATATTCATATACATATATATATTCATATATATATATTCATATATATATATATATTCATATACATATACATATATATATTAATATATATATATTCATATATATATATATATTCATATATATATTCATATATATATTCATATATTATATATATATTCATATATATATATATATATATATTCATATATATATATATTCATATACATGTATATATATATTCATATATATATATTCATATATTATATATATATATTCATATATATATATATTCATATACATATATATATATTCATATATATATTAATATATATATATATTCATATATATATTAATATATATATATATTCATATACATATATATATATATATATTCATATATATATTCATATATTATATATATATATTCATATATATATATATATATATTCATATACATATATATATATTCATATATATATTAATATATATATATATTCATATACATATATATATATATTCATATATATATTCATATATATAGTCATATTCATATATATATTCATATATATATATATATATATATTCATATATATATATTCATATATATATATATTCATATATATATATATTCATATATATATATATATTCATATTCATATATATATTCATATATTCATATATATATATATATTCATATATATATATTCATATTCATATATATATTCATATATATATATATTCATATATATATTCATATATATATATATATATATTCATATATGTATATATATATTCATATATATATATTCATATACATATATTCATATATAAATATATATATTCATATACATATATTCATATGTATATATATTCATATGTATATATATATTCATGTATATATATATTCATATGAATATATATTCATATATATATATATTCATATATATATTCATATACATATATATATATATATATTCATATATATATTCATATATATATATATTCATATATATATTCATATATATATATTCATATATATATATATATATATATATTCATATACATATATATATTTATTCACATACATATATATATATATTCATATATATATTATTATAGTCATATTCATATATATATATATTCATATATATATTCATATATATATATATATATATATATATATATATTCATATATATATATATATTCCTGTATATAGATTCATATATATATATTCATATATATATTCACATATATATACATATATATGTTCATATATATATGAATATATATATATATTCATAACTATATTCATATATATACACATATTCATATATATATATATATTCATATATATATATATATTCATATATATATTCATATATATATATGCATATATATATATTCATATATATATATATTCATATATATATTCATATATATATATATTCATATATATATATATATTCATATATATATTCATATATATATATATATTCATATATATATATATTCAAATATATATTCATATATATATATATATTCATATATATATATATATTCATATATATATATTCATATATATATATATTCATATATATATATATTCATATATATAGTCATATATATATATATGAATATATATATATATTCATATATATATATATTCATATATATATATATATTCATATATATATTGATATATATATATTCATATATATATTCACATATATATATATTCATATATATATTCATATATATATATTCATATATATATATATATTCATATATATATTCATATATATATATTCATATATATATATATTCATATATATATATATATTCATATATATATATATTCATATATATACATATATTCACATATATATTCATATATATATATTCATATATATATTCATATATATATATATTCATATATATATATATATTCACATATATATATAATCATATTTATATGAATATATATATATATATTCATATATA
Organism: Euprymna scolopes; assembly: GCF_053919585.1. NCBI lineage: Eukaryota > Metazoa > Mollusca > Cephalopoda > Sepiida > Sepiolidae > Euprymna > Euprymna scolopes. The sequence continues at coordinate 109,415,239 of NC_136497.1, forward strand.
TATATATTCATATATATATATATTCATATATAAATATATTCATATATATATTCATATATATATATTCATATATATATATATATTCATGTATATATATATTCATATATATATATATTCATATATATATTCATATATATATATATATATATATATATTCATATATATATATACTCATATATATATATATTCATATATATATAGATTAATATATATATATTCATATATATATATATTCATATATATATATTTATATATATATATATTCAGATATATATATTCATATATATATATTCATATATATATATATTCATATGTATATATATTCATATGTATATATATTCATATATATATTCATATATATATATTCATATATATATTCATATATATATATATTCATATATATATATATTCATATTCATATATATATATATTCATATTCATATATATATATATTCATATTCATATATATATATATATATTCATATATATATATTCATATATATATATTCATATATATATATATTCATATATATATATTCATATATATATATTCATATATGTATATTCATATATATATATATATATATATATATATATTCATATATATATATATATTCATATATATATATTAGTATATATATATTCATATATATATATATATTCATATATATAGGAAATTTATTACTGTGAGTCCAGAATGAGTTTACAAATTGTTTCAACTAGAGGAAAATCCTCAAAGAGAGGAAAAATCCAACTAGCATCATCAGAATTCAATATATATATATGAATATATATATATATATATGAATACATATATAGTCCATCTATGAATTCTGATGATGCTAGTTGGATTTTTCCTCTCTTTGAGGATTTTCCTCTAGTTGAAACAATTTGTAAACTCATTCTGGACTCACAGTAATAAATTTCCTATATACTGCTCTGACTACACATTGAGCACTTTAGTCCGGTTTTTTTTACCACTGGTAAATAAATATATTCATATATATATATTCATATATACAT
>NC_136497.1:109421261-109433761 GCF_053919585.1 Euprymna scolopes
TATATATTCATAAATATATATATTCATATATATATATATATTCATAAATATATATATATATATTAATTGATTCATATATTCATATATATATATATTCAGAAATATATATATATATTCATAAATATATATATATATATATTCATATATATATATATTCATAAATATATATATATTAATAAATATATATATATTCATAAATATATATATATATATATTCATATATATATATATAGTTATATATATATATTCATATATATATATATTTATATATATATATTCATATATATATATTTATATATATATATATATTCATATATATATATTCATATATATTCATATATATATATTCATATATATATATATATATATTCATATATATATATATTCATAAATATATATATATATATATATATATATATTCATATATATATATTCATATATGTATATATTCATAAATATATATATATATATATTAATAAATATATATATATTCATATATATATATATTCATATAAATATATATATATTCATAAATATATATATTCATATATATATATATTCATAAATATATATATATATATTAATTGATTCATATATTCATATATATATATTCATATATATATATATATATTCATGTATATATATATATTCATATATATATTAATATATATATATATATTCATATATATATATATTCATATATATATATTCATATATATATTCATATATATATTCATATATATATATATTCATATATATGTATATATTCATATATATATATTCATATATATATATATATATATATATGTATATATATATATTCATATATATATATATATATATATGTATATTCATATATATGTATATATTCATATGTATATATATATATATATATATATATATATATATATATATATATATATATATATATATTCTTATGTCTCTGTTTTCCACATTGAGCTCTCATTCCCGGATTTCCTCAGGAATTATTCCATTATAACACTATATATATATATATATATATATATATATATATATATATATATATAGATATTCATATATATATAGATATATATTCATATATATATAGATATATATTCATATATATATATATTCATATATATATATATTCATATATATATATATATATATATATTCATATATATATATATTCATAGATATATATATATTCATATATATATATATATTCATAGATATATATATTCATATATATATATTCATATATATATATATATTCATATATATATATATTCATATATATATATATTCATATATATATATATTCATATATATATATATATATATATTCATATATATATATATTCATATATATATATATATTCATATATATATATATTCATATATATATGTATTCATATATATATATATATATATATTCATATATATATATGTATATATTCATATATATATATTATATATATATATATTCATAAATATATATATATATAGTCATATATATATATAGTCATATATATATATAGTCATATATATTTATATATTCATAAATATATATATATTCATAAATATATATATATATATATATTCATATATATATATATTCATATATATATATATTCATATATATATATATTCATATATATATATTCATATATATATATATATTCATATATATATTTATATATTCATATATATTCATAAATATATATGTATATATTCATATATATGTATATTCATATATATATATATTCATAAATATATATGTATATATTCATATATATGTATATTCATATATATATATATTCATAGATATATATATATATATGTATATTCATATATATATATTTATATATATATATTCATATATATATATATATATTCATAAATATATATATATATTCATATATATATATATATATTCATATATATATATATATATATATATATATTCATATATATATATATATATATTCATAAATATATATATATATATATATATTCATATATATATATATATATATTCATAAATATATATATATATATATATATTCATAAATATATATATATATATATTCATATATATATATATATATATATATATATTCATATATATATTCATATATATATATTCATAAATATATATATATTTATATTCATATATATATTCATATATATATATTCATAAATATATATATATTTATATTCATATATATATTCATATATATATATTCATAAATATATATATATTTATATTCATATATATATATTCATATATATATATATTCATAAATATATATATATATTCATAAATATATATATATATATTCATAAATATATATATACATTCATATATATGTATATATATATTCATAAATATATATACATTCATATATATGTATATATATATATTCATATATATGTATATATATTCATATATATGTATATATATTCATAAATATATAAATATATATATATTCATAAATATATATATATATATATATATATATATATATATATATATATTAGCAAACAGTTAATAACGCTTTGAAATGAGTTAAAAACGTATTTAATCTGAAAAGGAAACACTAGATAAATGGATAGTCCTTAATCTGCAGAGTTTCGAAGAAATACTTTCCTTTTCATCAGTGGGTAGGAAATTAGCAAAATGCCGGATCGGATTTTGCATGCAGAAGTATTTGATGAAGAACAAGTTAGTCAAAGATCTTACTTGAAAACAAAAAAAGTGAAGCATAGGGAATATGGTAAAGAAAAAGGTGATTACACATGAATGGATAGTCTGGTGGAAGATAAACAATCCGGTGACGGTAAAATCCAAATGTATAACTTCAAGAAAGTTAAAAGAATTTCCATTTGTACAAGTAAAATCCAAGGAAATTCCGTAATTGGAAGAAGATGGTCCATAATAATCCAAAGGTAGAAATCCATGGAATAATTCACAAAAATGTGTACAAGGAAAAAAGAAAAGATTCCAATAAAATTGATAAAAGAAAAGTAAGATATGCTGTTCACTCTACTTCCGAGACATAAATATAAATAAGAAACATCAGGGAAGAGAAAGAGGAGAGAGAGAAAAAAAAGGAGAGAGAGAGAGAAAAAAAATGATAAAGTTTAATATAAAATATAAAATAAAGGAAACAAATGTCAAAATGACCCAGACAGAAAATGTTAAAGGTGCGAAAAAATATATAGGGAAAAATAATATAGGTCAACTGAAATGTACAGGTTATCACTTAAAAAAATGTCAGCAAGACTTGTTGAAAGACACTAAAAACAAAAATTTATAAATAAATAGAATATAAATAATAAATAAAGAATAAATAAAAGAAATAATAATAAAAAAAGACTTAAAAAATAAAATATAAAAATAAATAAATAAAATATAAAATATAAAAATAAAATAAAAATTGTTTAAGGCGAGAGGATGACCGGTATCTGCAAATTTAGGAAAAAGCAAAAAAAAAAAAAAAAAAGAGTAAATACATATAGTAAAATATAAGTAAATATACATACAAGATATGAAAGTATGGGTAGATTGATATATTATTAAAGAATAAAGCAGAAAATGCTGATAAATAACCGGCCATGCAAAAAGATAAAGAATTTAAATAAAGGATTATTAAATTATAAAGTATTAAGATTAAGAAGGTATTAAGTATAAATATATATAATATACATTATATAAATATACATTATATATGTACATTATATATATATATATTGTATGTATATAAATATATATTATATATATATATAAATAAATATATTTTATATATATATAAATATACATTATATATATATACATTATATATATACATTATATATATAAATATATATTATATATATATAAATATATATGAACAAATGATTAATAAAACATGTTAAAAAACATCTTGAAAAAGAGTTAAAAACATTTAATTTTAAAAAGGAGGCACAAGATAAGTGGTTAGTCCTTTATCCGCGGAGTTTCAAAGAAATACTCTCCTTCTCATCAGAGGGCAGGAATTGGCAAAATGTGGGATCGGATTTTGCATGTAAAAGTATTTAATGAAACCACAAGTAAGTCATAGATCTTACTTGGTTAAAAAAAGGGTGAGGTAAGGGGAATAGGAGGTAAAAGAAAAAATAATAAAAAAATTTCACATGAATGGATAATCCGGTGAAGGGTAAAAAATCCAAGAATGGTAAAATCCAAACACGGTCGAATTTAAAACTTCCAATCCAACAGGTAAGTTCCAAAGGAATCACATAACTGGAAGATGGTCTAAAATGATCCAAAACGCAGAATTCCTTGGAAAAATCACAAATGGAATGAGTTCAAAATCATTAAAAGAAAAGTTCAAATGTGCATAGAAATAGCACTGGAGAGAATATTTAAAACACGTCTGCCAAGGCCGGAAGAATCAAGTAAATTAAGGTTTAAACCCCCCCCCCAAAAAAAAAACCGGAAAAACGGTGAAAGTTTAAATTTGAAAAACAAGGTCAAAATGACCCAGACAAAAAGCGCGAAAGTTAGCATTAATAATTAGGTCAACTTAAATACGCATGTGAAAATCCCAGAATGAAATTAAGAAACACGAGTCAGTGAAATAGGTAAATGGCTTAGTTTATAAAATGGAGCATCTATTATATTAAGAAGAGTAAAAAAAGTGAATGAGTAAATAAAAATAAAATAAAACAATTAAAAAATTTAAAAAAACAATAAAAAATAAATAAATGAAAATGAAAATAAATAGATCAAAAATTGAAAATTAAAAAATTAAAAAAAATTAAAAATCCTATATATACATGTATACACACGTACATATATATATATATACATATATACATATATATACATACACATACATACATATACATACATACAGACACAAAAATGCACACATACATATACATACATACACACACATGTACATATATATACATATATGCATACATATACAATAACACACACACATATATACACATATATATACAAACACACACACGCGTGCATACATATATACATATCCAAAAACATATACAACTTAAACACAAATACATACATACATACATACATACATACAATTTAAGGGAAGGGAATGGCTGGTATCTACAAACTCTGGAATAAGGCAAATAAATGTGTATGTAAATGCATATAGTAAAATATAAGTAAACAAATACATAGAATAAAAATGAGTAGGCTGATGAGTATATTTAATTAATAGGTATACTTATACAATAAAATGGAGACAGCAGATGGGAAACCGGCCAAAGAAATAAAGAAAAACAAATAAAATTAAAAATATAAAAAGCTTAGAAGGTAAGATAAAAAAAAAAATTATGGGAAAAGATATATATTTGAAGGGTTAACTTAATAGCTATGTAATTTAAAATTTACCATATTTAAATTTGGACATATGTTTGTAATAGGAGATCAATTCGTTTTTAGAGTTTATTATATTACTACTTTGAGGGGAGGTGATAATAGTTATAGCTTCAGATGTACAGAGGTTTCTATATAAATATATATATAAATCTATATATATATATAAAAATGTAATTTTTGGTTCGTTCAAAGTCTATAGAACCATATTTCTACATTACCAATTTAATTGAAATTTTCAGAAAATCTATTTTTAAAATCAAAGAATGTTTGTATGTTATTAAAATAATTTAACATTGCGAATTATAAAAATATTCAATTATAAATGAAAATATTTTTCGTAACTGCGAGATTGTCCCCATTTCATTTCTGGTAGAAATGAGCTTTTCACTTATTGGGAAGTATTATTGTATTAATTTTTATGATACTCATGCAGAGAGTGATCTGTGCTGAAATAATAGCGTTATTATTTAAAAAGCCATTCTTAACATGGGGAGGGGAGGGTGTTTTGTACCTATTCTGTACTTTAACTTTACAATTGAATAAAAAAAAAAGCATATCATAAAACTTTAATTAACCGTGGAAATACGATTTAAAAAATAGCGCGGATCACTCTCTGCATTTTTTCCTTTTATTATTCTTAAAGAGTAAAACTTTTCTTATTCATGAAAAGAGTTAAGCCTACGTAAATAAATAAATAAATGTTTGTACACGTGACAAATTATCAATAAATGGTTTAGTTACTTTTTTTTTTAATTATTTATGAAAAGAGTTAACGTAAATAATCTTTGTAAAAGTAAGTGCGAAAGTGCCGTAGTTGTACTCCCATGCGTAATTTCTATACTTATAGGTTTTTGGAAATTTTTTTTCACTGGATTATTATTCATTGGACACTAATCAAACAGCTTATTAAAAAAAAAAAAAAATTATTTCGACATTTGAAAGTGGTGCTCACTTTTTAGTTCTAATAAATCAGTCACCCATTTTGTAACCAATAAAAACGCGGTATATCAAAACCATAAAAAGTAAAAATAATATGAGTCTCTACCACATTTGTAAGTCAGAAATATATTTGTTTCTCAAAGAAAAAAAAAATAGATTGAACATGAAAATATTGTTTTTATGAAAATAAAGTTTCGAGATCAAAAACATTTTTTTTTTTTTTTTACTTATTTAGTTAAAAGTCAGTTTGTGGGTGTTTTTTTTTTTTAATAATTTGTTTTTATGAAAGGTGAGGGTTTTTTTTTTTTTTTTTTTAATTTTTTTAAAGTATTATAAATTTCACTAACATGCTGGAGAAATGTTGGTGCTAATGCAGAGAGTGATCCGCGCTATTTTTTAAATCGTATTTCCACGTTTAATTAAAGTTTTATGATATGTTTTTTTTTTTATTCAATTGTAAGGTTAAAGTACAGAATAGGTACAAAACACCCTCCCCTCCCCATGTTAAGAATGGCTTTTAAAATAATAACATTATTATTTCAGCACGGATCACTCTCTGCATGAGTACCGCAATGTTTAATAATTTGGTATTTTTTTAGATTAGGTCCACCTCCACAATTTTCCTTTAAATGACGACATTTATAGGTTTTTGAGTATGCTGAATACGGAAATCGCATTGTAATTTTGCGGAAATCAGTAGTTGTCGAGATATAAAAAGTTATATTATGCATTGTATTCTTTGGCGGCCATCTTTTTACGCGTGCACGCGCCATAAACAAATGCATGCGCGTAAAAAAGATGGCCGCCAAAGATTAAAATGCATAATACAACTTTTTATATCTTGATAACTACTTATTTCTGCAAAATTTCAATGCGATTTTCGTATTCAGCATAGTCGAAAACCATTACAAGTAGTCATTTAAAAGAAAATTGAGAAGGTGGACCTAATCTAAAAATTTACCAATAATTTTCCATCCCGTACGCCTCCCGATACATTGCTTCGTCAACATGCGACCATTTTATATCTCCCGAAGACACTTCCGTATTTAGCCCCCAAAAAAAAAAAAAATTGGTGACCGATTTACCAGAACGTGGTAACTAAAAAGTGAGTACTCCTGTCAAATGTTGAAATAATTTTTTTTTTTTTTCAATTTTTTTCATAGTGTTCAATCAATAATAATCCAGTGAAAAAATTTCAAAAAACCTATCAGTATAGAAATTCGCATGGGGGTGATGGTTGTATAACTCCGCCACATAAGTAAATAAATAAAAAATGTTATGTGCACATGCGTTAGCCTTGACTAGGGGGGGGGGCTAAGGTAACGACCATTAAATAATTCTGCGGGTCGCCATGGAAATCAACGCCAAATGAGTACCAAAATAGTTTTCATGATATGAAGAAATTTTTTCGAAAAGTGGGTGATCACTTTTCCATGTAAATTTAACTTAAAATGAGCACCCACTCTCTGGCCACCCGGGGAAGTGGCATTTATTTTCGTGCTTATTGGCTTAAAGGTTTTTTGACAAGGCAGTTTGTAACGCGAGTGCATATTTAACAGTTTTCGTTTATGCTCATGCGTAGCATAAACAAAGGCTACATCTGTGGAATGGAAAATAGTCCCAGAGTTCAGGGGTTATTACCATGCAAAAGAAATCAAACAAAAAACTTTTTAGCTAAGAAACACACAGAAAAATAAAAAAAAACATAGCATCCATTTTTTTTCTATCGAATTCATTTGCTGTTTTTATTGAAAACTATTTTCCCCTGGATTTTTGATATAATTTTCCATTAAGGGCCGTGCGTCTCACGTTCATATATAATAAAAAAATTTTTGTAGACTTCGGTGTAAAAACGAATCTGCAAACCGTTTCCGTTGCAAAAAAATAGTTTTTATGATATGAAGAAATTACTTTTTCGAAAAGTGGGCGATCACTTTTCCATGTAAATTTAACTTAAAATGAGCACCCACTTTCTAGCCACCTGAGAGAGGGGGGATTTTTTCCCATGTTTATTGGCTAAACAGCTTTCGTTTATGCTCACGCATAGCGTAAACGAAGGCTACGGCTGTGAAATGGAAAATAGTCCCAGAGTTCAGGGGTTATTACCAAGCAAAAGAAATCAAACAAAAAACTTTTTAGCCAAGAAACACACAGAAAAATGCCCCTCTCTCAGGTGGCCAGAAAGTGGGTGCTCATTCTAAGTTAAATTTACATTGAAAAGTGATCACACACTTTTTGAAAAAGTAATTTCATGAATATCATGAAAACTTTCTTTTTGCTACGGAAACGGTTTGAAGATTCGTTTTTTTACACCAAAATCTACAATAAAATATTTCGTTATATACGAACGTGAAACGGGCCTTAAAGTAAAATAATACCGGATTTTGTGGAGCAGATTTGCCGTTTAGTTGTACAAATATCCTCAAACCAGGTAATCACTAAAAGGGACTTTTAAAAGTCGTCACCTGTATCGAGAAAAAGTTTAAAACCACCGATTATATGCCAGCCTACGTCATGATAACATATATTGAGTGAGTTCCTAACAGTTGTATAGTTTTTTAGTTTAAACTCATTTTCCCAAAATTTCCCCAAACTTCATGTGTTCGATACAGCCTGCCGCCATTTGTATTTTTCAGATATACCGATAAACATTGAATGTTTTTGAACCGATTATACATTACATAAAAACACATATATATATATATATATATATATATATACACATTATATATATACACACATTATATATATATATACATTATATATATATATATACATTATATATATATACATTATATATATATATACACACATTATATATATATATACACACATTATATATACATATATATACATTATATATATATATATATATATATATATATATATATATATATATATATATATATACATACATTATATATATATACTTTATATATATATACACATGGCTCATTCCATGTCAAATCGACAAATGGGGTGGGGGTGGGGGACAGACCATGTCCGACTCGGATTTTTTTCAAATTTGTTATGCTCTTAGATCTCCATGAAAGGAATTGAATGCTACTTGTATAACGTCTCAAGGTCAAGGGGTTCCTGAGCTATGACCTTGACCTTTTACAAAAATGTAAATTTTTATGAAGAAATGTTCAACTTTAAAAGACTCTGTTGTGTATGGGCCTACAAAGTTCATTCATATATTATTTTAAAGTACTTGGAGAGATCTATAATTTTATCTGGGAATATATGACAGAAGATTTGTCTATCTTATGACAGTATATATTCTTAATTTTATGATGGGCTTTTCACTAGAACCATTCCTACAAGCGTTTTAAAGAAGTGGGCAAATTAAAAATGGCGGAACGTAGTACCTGCGACTTCATATAAAACATTTTGATATTTCCCAATATGGTCAAGTTTGATATCTTTGTAAATCTATTTTGATACTGATTAATATTTGCATGGAAACCATGGTCAAAAAGTAAAAAAAAATTTGTTGATGAAACTGAATTTTCTTCATTTGTTTTTTTGGTACTTGTGCACTTTTTGAACCATGGTGAAATAATAACGTTATTTCGGAAGCCATTCTTAACATGTGGAGAGGAGGGTGTTTTGTAACTAATGTGTACATTCATCCAACAATTTTATAATAAAAAAGAACATATTGTAAAACTTTAAATTAAGCTGAAAATACAATTTGAAAAATAGCGTGGTTCAAAAAGTGCATAAGCACCGTTTTCCTTTTTTTTAATGCACCATGGATTTTGTTTTGGAAAAAGTGATATATAATAAAAAAGAATTTTGAAAGGTGTTAAGGGTTTATTAAATTTACGAAAAAACATATGTGATTTCAATGGTCTACTAAAAGGCAATTTCTGTTGTTATTGGAATTTTTTGTTCAATTAAAACATTTTTAAAATGCATGTTCTTAAAAATTTTTGACATGTTTAATTTTATTCAAATTCTGGTTGTGAAGTCAAACTATTTTATGACTTTCATACTTTTCTTATACAGATTTTGATACAGAAAGTGATGTAATAAAAATTTCTAAAAAGTGCGTTGAGATTTAATTAGGTTATAGTATCAAAAGAATAAACAACATTTGATGGCGATGGTAAACAGTTTCTTTGGCATTTTTAGAAGTCTTATACACAAGAAATCAATATGTGTTCATTAGGATACATTTCAAAATGAAAAATCTGTTTTACTGAAACATTTTTATAATAATGAACATTAAAGTATTTATTTAGATTTTTCTTTCATAATCTTTCTTTCTAAAATATATGATGCATTTTTCATCTCATTTTTTGAAAGTTTATAAGATATTCCTGTTTCAGTTATTGGATCAACTGAGCTAAGAATATCAGAATATTTACAAAATTGATATATTTGGATGTGATGGAAAGATGGAAACGATTCATTTGGTTGTAAAAATGTCAATTTCACCTCACCATTATCTGGATTTTTGTCAAGTACACATCCTAACCATCAATTCCTCTCATAAAGTGCCGTCACAAATCCATTAATGTCTTCGAACTCCATATTGTTCAGTTTTGTGATTGAACTACTCTTCCTTTCTTTTGTGTTGACACTGTTTTTATTTCCACTTCTTTCTGAGAGACAGGAATGAAAATATGTAATTTTTGTGTTCCTATAATCGTGGAGGAATTGTTAAATCTGTCTTCTTAATATTTGCTTTCTTTGTCCATTCTGCAGTTGAAGAATATAAGAAATGTATTCCAGAAATATTTTTTCTTGCATAAAAATATAGCTGCCTTGGCGTCATTATTTGTTCATTATAGGGTTGCTGCAGGCTAGCTTTTGCTGCTAACTTTTTCACAGTGCCACCTAACCCATCACATGGTCCTTTCCCATGAGAAGTAGCAAAAAAGTGCCACTCTGCATCAATACCAAAATCAGATTTATGGTTGCACAGATTTATAAAGTTTTTAAAATTTTTATAATGTGTAACAGCCCCATCAGAGAAATATATCATTTTTTGTACATTAAAATTTATAATTTCTTTTAATTTTTCTATAACTTTTCTTTGAAACAAATGAACAGCTACTGCATCATGCTTAAGACAATCAGATATTATAACAAAATTAATATGCTCAAGGTCAATTCTATTTCTATAGTAGCAGATGAATGGGTTCAATATAGCTTGATCATTATTCCAGTGGAATCCTTGAGCTGAATCTTGCAAAATAAATGAATAATTCTCAGAAAAATCTGCTATTGCTAAGACTTCACCAAACTTTAAAGAACCTTTTCTATCAGAACAAAATTTTGATTGTGCTTTGGCAATGAAATTATGCTTCTTCAATTTTTGAAGGCCTGCATGAAAAGTTTCAATAAATTCCTCTGTAGATTGTGATAGAGCTTGTAGAATGGTTCTATCAGTTGATAACCACTGTTTGTATACAAAATCATTGAGTTTTTTTTTTTACTTTTTTGCATAACAAAATCATCCATCAGTTTGTTGCAAAATGAGAAATCACCCAAGTAACAATTTGTCGATGCTTCGTTGCATGTAACAGCAAGTATGCATTGGTTGTAATATGTCAAATGATGACTTTCTCCTTCAGTCAGTTTAGCCAGATAAGATCCTGTAATCATCAACTTTATATTCTGATGGATTGTGCAAATGCAAACAGTATGAGTTCCGGCACCACCTGCTAGCACGTATTCTTTTGGCCTAAGCTCGGCGAATTTAGGGAAGCCTATTTTCTCTTGGTGCTTTGATGTGAATAATTTAAATGCTTCCTTCAGGTTATAGAGAACAAGATATTTTTGTTCCTGAATCCGTTCCCCATCCTTTAAAACAGTCTTGTAATAATTTTTCCCAGGCATCACACGACTGACTTCTTCACTTTTGTAAAACTGATTTACTTTATTAATTGTATCTTGTAGAAATCTAGTTTTTCGTGTATTTGGCAAAGATAAGATTCCTTCGAAATATATTTAAATCGAAATTTGAATTTGGAATAAAAAAATTAATCCTTTTTTAAAATAATATTTTTTTCTCCCGTTGAATTGCGAAAAAAAAAAAAATTCCTAAAAGTTAATTAATTTTTAAAAGATTAAAACTCCATTATTTCAAAATGTTCCGTTACAACATAGATTAAAAAAAAAACTCTGTTTAAATTTTATTTTAATATTAAGTTATAATATA
>NC_136497.1:109443761-109553761 GCF_053919585.1 Euprymna scolopes
AATATTAAGGGGTCATAATAAGGGTCAAAGTTAAAAAAAAAAATACTGTTTTTTTTTTGTTTTCTTTTTGTTTTGTTTTTTGCTCAGCATACACCTCCAAACATTCGGGTAACCCTAGGCACCTATTGCTAGTATATATATATATATATATATATATATATATATATATATATATATATATATATATATATTAGTGTTGTCCCGATTAATCAGAATAGGGAATCGGAAAAATCGTTAGTTTTCGGGATATCGGTATCGGAATCGGAAAAAATTGTGCCTAATTTCCGATTCCAAAACCGATTCTTTTAATATTTTATTATGTTAATTTTTCATTGCTGATACCGTTGATAAATATTTATTCCTTTTAAACTATTAGTAAGACTAACCTCTATAGATCATGATAACATTAAAAGAAGATCTAAATTTATTTTATCTACGTAAAATAAACAAAATAAAACTTGAAACTTTGCGAAAATTCGCTAGATAACCTTTACAAGAATGCAGTTTATTTTCAAGGTATTGAAAAAATTGTTTAAATTTAAAGAAATATTTTGTCAAGAAAAATAATATCAAACGTTATTGCTACTTAAATCAAAAGTAGAATATAATGGTGTTGGATTTTGTCAGGTTAGGTTTTTGTTGGCTCCCTTGGCATTGGCAAATATGACAAGGAATGGAAAAAGGTGTGAAAGGCTTGGCCTTGAATTGAATTTGAAATGAACACGTGAAATATCATGCTTTTGTGTGATTTTCTTTGATTCTGCCGGTATCATTTATGTTTATACTTAAGGATTCCTACGGTGGCGCCAATGCCGGCTAGAGCCCACCAATCTCACTCCCCTATATAAGTCAATAATAACCTAGACCACTAACTGAAAGTATTTGGGGTTAATTAACATCTTCGATACTGTTTGGCTTTGACAATTTGGCAGCATAAAATGTAAGTGTATTTTTGAATAACTATTTTAAAGATATTCAAAATGTGTTTCATGATTTGAAGATTAATTACCAGCATATTTTTACTTTATTTTTGTTTAATATTTATTTTAATGTGATGCAAAAGTTCGAATTGTTTTGTTTGTTTTTGTAAAAATCCAATATATTCTTTTGTTAGGTAGAAGTGTAACTTATCTTGCCTTTGGTAACATTTATTGGGTGGGTTTCTACTAGTATATTGTTTAATTTTTAATTTTTGAGTCATTATCGAGAGTTAAAAGTCGTATGTCTGCCTTTTTTCTTGTTCTCACATAACATCGGGTGAACATAGTGACATTTCTATCAGTACCTTGATTTCTGATTTCTGAGCTATTATCCAGGCTCGAATATTGCTTGAATAATATCACCATTTTTATTTTGTTTTAACTCAATAGGCTTTACACTACCATTATTTTAAGTTAAAAAACACTTTAAAATAAGTTAAAGTGCAAAAAAAGAAAATAAAAAATTATCCAGGTAGTTGAAAATGTAGCTTCGCTTGTTTTTCATAACATTTATTCGTTGTTTATTCATTTATTTCGCCCCCTTTTCTTCCTTTCTTATTCTTAAAAATCATCCACCAGACGAGAAGCAAGAAAATAATAAATTTAAGAATTTATAGTGTCTTTTTTACAGGTAAATTTAACAGAAAATGAGCCTCCATATCCAAGTAATTTTAACATTTAAGGACAGTTAACTAAAGATTGCTATAATATGTAAGTTCTGTGCGTTTGTGTATGTGGGAGGTTACTTTTTAAGTGATAATTTGCGGGTTTTATGAACTTAGCAGTCTAACTTAGGGTAAGTTGTAAAAGAATTTAATGAACAATCATAATAATTTATAATGGCCTGAAAATGAAGACGATTTTACTTTAAATATACAGTGATGATCATATTTATTGGCACGGTAAAATAAAAGTTAAATTTTGTCTAATAAATTCTAAAAAAGGGATTAAATTAAAGAAAATAACAAAGTATATTATGTATTTTTAACTGGCCTTTCCGATGCAGCAATCGGATTTTAGAAAAAATAAATAACAAAGGAACAACAAACATAATTGCAAAAAACCCTTGTTCAAAATTATTGGCACGATTTATTTAATAATCAATTGTATAGCCTTTGGCCTTGATTACCTTCCTCAGTCGCTTTTCATAGTTTACAACCAAGTTGTTGCACTCTTCAGTAGTAATTTTAGCCCACTCTTCCTGACAATAATCCTCCAATTGAATAAGATTCTTAGGCTTCCTTTGCATTACCCTCAATTTTAATGTTCTCCATAAATTTTCAATTGGATTAAGGTCTGGGCTTTGTGATGGCCACTCCAAAACATTAATATGATTGTCCTCAAGCCATTTCTTAGTCAGTTTAGCCGAATGCTTTGGGTCATTATCTTGCATGAACCACCAACGACGACCAAGTGAGAGCTCTTTAGTAGAGTCTTTCAGGTTTTCATCCAATATTTTAACATAATCTTCCTTTTTTATGCTACCTGTGACCTTAACAAGTCGCCCTGGTCCAGAGGCAGCAAAGGAACCCAAAAACATCAAACTGCCTCCACCGTGCTTCACTGTGGGTATGGTGTTCTTAGGCAGGAAAGCTTCGCCAGGTTTTCTGTAAATATAAGACACTTTATTATGGCCAAATAACTCTATTTTCGTTTCGTCAGTCCATAGAACACGTTTCCAGAATGCAACATCTTTATCAATATGACGTTTTGCAAAGGCTAGCCTTGCTTTCAGGTGCATAGGCTTCAATAAGGGAGTCTTTCTCGGACGACATGCTTTTAAACCAGCTCTCTTCAAAACTCTACCAACTGTATGTCGAGATACATTCACTCCAGAGGTGCTCTGTTCATCAACAATCTCCCCAACAGAGATCCTTGGGTTTTGTTTTACTTGTCGAACAATTTTCCGTTCATCTCTTGGGGAAAGAATCCTTTTTCTCCCTCTACCCTCTAAACTCATAACGTGGCCTTGCGATTTGAACTTGTTTATTATGGCTCTAACAGTGGATTTGGGAAGGTTTAGCTTCTTTGAAATCTTATCATAGCCCTCCCCATTGGTATGGCATGCTACAACAAGCTTCCTGACGTCTTCGCTGTGTTCCTTAGTTTTAACCATGGCGATTGAAAATTATAATTTAGTCACTTATAATAGTTTAAATAAATCGCTATCTAAAAATTATCTGAAAAAAATTATTCACTGAATTAGCGTTAAACAAGCATAATATGGCTATAAAAAAGTTCAGAAAGCACGTAAACCGGAAATTGATTGATATTATACTGATACTAAAAGAAAAACAAAGCCGTGCCAATAATTTTGAACAAGGGTTTTTTGCAATTATGTTTGTTGTTCCTTTGTTATTTATTTTTTCTAAAATCCGATTGCTGCATCGGAAAGGCCAGTTAAAAATACATAATATACTTTGTTATTTTCTTTAATTTAATTCCTTTTTTAGAATTTATTAGACAAAATTTAACTTTTATTTTACCGTGCCAATAAATATGATCATCACTGTATATACTAAACTGATCCCACTGTCTAAATTTTAAATTAGTTGTTTGTTTGTTTTGTTGTTTTTTTAATATGTACACATAATCGCCTAAAAATGTAGAATCTCATTTTGTCTGGGGTGTGTGAGTTAGTTTACATGTGATTCTATTTACTTGTCCTCCTCTACCCGAAGGTAGTGTTAGACACAAGGTCGGTTTTTAATATAGGGAATCCAACTCTCCCAAAAGGGATACTCTGGATTGAAACAACAATGAAACTTGTCTCAGTCTAGAAGGATTTTTCTGTCAGTGGCAGAGGACATAAAGGATAAAGTGTAATATCAGAACAGATACTACACTTTGAATTATTTATTAGGTAAAATATATAGCATATTTTCACAAATTAGGCACAATACCATCAAATATGTGTGAAATTGGAAGTTGTGGTAATACTCTATCTTACACTATCTAAAATCATTTCAGTTATCACAAGAGCACATTTATTCTAGAGGTCATGATATTTACAATATCCATAATTTTAATTTGCAAAATAGATTTTAAGACCGTCCTGAAGAGGGATTAAGTGGGCTACGCTAGTTTTAAATGGGAACTAAATCATATCCCCAATCATATTTAAAAATAGATATTGCTTAATATTTTACTCTGTTATTTTGAAGCTATGTGTTCTTGGTGCTCGGTAAAATTGCAAGGGAATAAATAGCAGGGTAAAAGTGGCAACGGCAAAAATGGTAAAAATAGATAAATAGGGAAAAAACGCATTTTAATAACAGAAAATTAGGACTGTTGGAGAAGTGCCGGGCTCAGCTGTTTACCCTCTAGTTTAAAATATGGCTAACCCCTCACTGCCAAATTTTAAAATGACTATTTGTAAATAAGTATTTACACTAATGGGAGTTGTTAGGTTCTCACTCATATAGTTTAAAAGAGAAACACGGCGTCGCTCCATGCTTGAAGGGACCATTTTGGCCAGCTAGGAACAAAGGGCAATTATTGAATAAATATCGATTAATAATAAATTGTAGAACGGTTCTTGCAGGAGATATTGTTTTAAAACGAGGCTAACCCCCTTCTCTCCAATTTTTTGTATTAATATAATAATTGTTGAAGAAATTCTTCTAGACTGAGGTCATTTTTATTTTTGTTCTGATCCAAAGTGCCCCTTTTTGCATAGCTGTATATTTCTCACATTAAAAACCGACCTTGTGTTTAACTTTGCATTCGTGGGGAGGCATGTAAATAGGAACAACAGTAAATACGTTTTAATGCATTTTTAAAACTATATCTCAAAAACATTTTTAAAACTATATCTCAAAAACATTTTTAAAACTATATCTCAAAAGCATTTTTAAAACTATATCTCAAAAACATTTTTAAAACTATATCTCAAAAGCATTTTTAAAACTATATCTCAAAAACATTTTTAAAACTATATCTCAAAAACATTTTTGAAACTATATCTCCAAAACATTTTTAAAACTATATCTCAAAAACATTTTTAAAACTATATCTCAAAAGCATTTTTAAAACTATATCTCAAAAGCATTTTTAAAACTATATCTCAAAAGCATTTTTAAAACTATATTTCAAAAGCATTTTTAAAACTATATCTCAAAAACATTTTTAAAACTATATTTCAAAAACATTTTTAAAACTATATCTCAAAAACATTTTTAAAACTATATCTCAAAAACATTTTTAAAACTATATCTCAAAAGCATTTTTAAAACTATATCTTAAAAGCATTTTTAAAACTATATCTCAAAAGCATTTTTAAAACTATATCTCAAAAGCATTTTTAAAACTATATCTCAAAAGCATTTTTAAAACTATATCTCAAAAGCATTTTTAAAACTATATTTCAAAAACATTTTTAAAACTATATCTCAAAAACATTTTTAAAACTATATCTCAAAAACATTTTTAAAACTATATCTCAAAAGCATTTTTAAAACTATATCTCAAAAGCATTTTTAAAACTATATCTCAAAAGCATTTTTAAAACTATATCTCAAAAGCATTTTTAAAACTATATTTCAAAAACATTTTAAAAACTATATCTCAAAAGCATTTTTAAAACTATATCTCAAAAGCATTTTTAAAACTATATCTCAAAAACATTTTTAAAACTATATCTCAAAAGCATTTTTAAAACTATATCTCAAAAGCATTTTTAAAACTATATTTCAAAAGCATTTTTAAAACTATATCTCAAAAGTATTTTTAAAACTATATCTCAAAAGCATTTTTAAAACTATATCTCAAAAGCATTTTTAAAACTATATTTCAAAAACATTTTTAAAACTATATCTCAAAAACATTTTTAAAACTATATCTCAAAAACATTTTTAAAACTATATCTCAAAAACATTTTTAAAACTATATCTCAAAAACATTTTTAAAACTATATCTCAAAAACATTTTTAAAACTATATCTCAAAAGCATTTTTAAAACTATATTTCAAAAATATTTTTAAAACTATATCTCAAAAACATTTTTAAAACTATATCTCAAAAGCATTTTTATAACTATATCTCAAAAATATTTTTAAAACTATATCTCAAAAACATTTTTAAAACTATATCTCAAAAGCATTTTTAAAACTATATCTCAAAAACATTTTTAAAACTATATCTCAAAAGCATTTTTAAAACTATATCTCAAAAACATTTTTAAAACTATATCTCAAAAGCATTTTTAAAACTATATCTCAAAAGCATTTTTAAAACTATATCTCAAAAGCATTTTTAAAACTATATCTCAAAAGCATTTTTAAAACTATATCTCAAAAGCATTTTTAAAACTATATCTCAAAAACATTTTTAAAACTATATCTCAAAAGCATTTTTAAAACTATATCTCAAAGAAGTTTTTGAAACTATAAAACTTTTGAGATATCAAAAGCATTTTTAAACTATATCTCAAAAACATTTTTAAAACTATATCTCAAAAACATTTTTAAAACTATATCTCAAAAGCATTTTTGAACATATATCTCAAAAACATTTTTAAAACTATATCTAAAAAACATTTTTAAAACTATATCTCAAAAACATTTTTAAAACTATATCTCAAAAGCATTTTTAAAACTATATCTCAAAAACATTTTTAAAACTATATCTCAAAAACATTTTTAAAACTATATCTCAACAGCATTTTAAAACTATATCTCAAAAGCATTTTTAAAACTATATCTCAAAAGCATTTTTAAAACTATATCTCAAAAACATTTTTAAAACTATATCTCAAAAGCATTTTTAAAACTATATCTCAAAAACATTTTTAAAACTATATCTCAAAAACATTTTTAAAACTATATCTCAAAAGCATTTTTAAAACTATATCTCTAAAGCATTTTTAAAACTATATCTCAAAAGCATTTTTAAAACTATATCTCAAAAGCATTTTTAAAACTATATCTCAAAAGCATTTTTAAAACTATATCTCCAAAACATTTTTAAAACTATATC
This sequence comes from Euprymna scolopes, assembly GCF_053919585.1. Classification (NCBI taxonomy): domain Eukaryota; kingdom Metazoa; phylum Mollusca; class Cephalopoda; order Sepiida; family Sepiolidae; genus Euprymna; species Euprymna scolopes. The sequence continues at coordinate 109,450,718 of NC_136497.1, forward strand.
TCAAAAACATTTTTAAAACTATATCTCAAAAACATTTTTAAAACTATATCTCAAAAACATTTTTAAAACTATATCTCAAAAACATTTTTAAAACTATATCTCAAAAGCATTTTTAAAACTATATCTAAAAAGCATTTTTAAAACTATATCTCAAAAACATTTTTAAAACTATATCTCAAAAACATTTTTAAAACTATATCTAAAAAGCATTTTTAAAACTATATCTCAAAAGCATTTTTAAAACTATATCTCAAAAACATTTTTAAAACTATATCTCAAAAGCATTTTTAAAGCTATATCTCAAAAACATTTTTAAAACTATATCTCAAAAACATTTTTAAAACTATATCTCAAAAGCATTTTTAAAACTATATCTTAAAAGCATTTTTAAAACTATATCTCAAAAGCATTTTTAAAACTATATCTCAAAAGCATTTTTAAAACTATTTCTCAAAAACATTTTAAAAACTATATCTCAAAAACATTTTTAAAACTATATCTCAAAAGCATTTTTAAAACTATATCTCCAAAAACATTTTTAAAACTATATCTCCAAAACATTTTAAAACTATATCTCAAAAACATTTTTAAAACTATATCTCAAAAACATTTTTAAAACTATATCTCCAAAACATTTTTAAAACTATATCTCAAAAACATTTTTAAAACTATATCTCAAAAACATTTTTAAAACTATATCTCAAAAACATTTTTAAAACTATATCTCAAAAACATTTTTAAAACTATATTTCAAAAACATTTTTAAAACTATATCTCAAAAGCATTTTTAAAACTATATATCAAAAGCATTTTTAAAACTATATCTCAAAAACATTTTTAAAACTATATCTCAAAAGCATTTTAAAAACTATATCTCAAAAGCATTTTTAAAACTATATCTCAAAAACATTTTTAAAACTATATCTCAAAAGCATTTTTAAAACTATATCTCCAAAACATTTTTAAAACTATATCTCAAAAACATTTTTAAAACTATATATCAAAAACACTTTTGAAAGTATATCTCAAAAACATTTTTAAAACTATATCTCAAAAACATTTTTAAAACTATATCTCAAAAGCAGTTTTAAAACTATTTCGCAAAAGCATTTTTAAAACTATATTTAAAAAGCATTTTTAAAACTATATCTCAAAAGCATTTTTAAAACTATATCTCCAAAAGCATTTTTAAAACTATATCTCCAAAACATTTTTAAAACTATATCTCAAAAACATTTTTAAAACTATATCTCAAAAGCATTTTTAAAACTATATTTCAAAAGCATTTTTAAAACTATATCTCAAAAACATTTTTAAAACTATATCTCAAAAGCATTTATAAAACTATATCTCAAAAGCATTTTTAAAACTATATCTCAAAAATATTTTTAAAACTATATCTCAAAAACATTTTTAAAACTATATCTCAAAAGCATTTTTAAAACTATATCTCAAAAACATTTTTAAAACTATATCTCAAAAACATTTTTTAAACTATATCTCAAAAACATTTTTAAAACTATATCTCAAAAGCATTTTTAAAACTATATCTCAAAAACATTTTTAAAACTATATATCAAAAGCATTTTTAAAACTATATCTCAAAAGCATTTTTAAAACTATATCTCAAAAGCATTCTTAAAACTATATCTCAAAAGCATTTTTAAAACTATATCTCAAAAGCATTTTTAAAACTATATCTCAAAAGCATTTTAAAACTATATCTCAAAAACATTTTTAAAACTATATCTCAAAAACATTTGTAAAACTATATCTCAAAAGCATTTTTAAAACTATATCTCCAAAACATTTTTAAAACTATATCTCAAAAACATTTTTAAAACTATATATCAAAAACACTTTTGAAAGTATATCTCAAAAACATTTTTAAAACTATATCTCAAAAACATTTTTAAAACTATATCTCAAAAGCAGTTTTAAGACTATATCTCAAAAGCATTTTTAAAACTATATTTCAAAAGCATTTTTAAAACTATATCTCAAAAGCATTTTTAAAACTATATCTCCAAAAGCATTTTTAAAACTATATTTCAAAAACATTTTTAAAACTATATCTCAAAAACATTTTTAAAACTATATCTCAAAAGCATTTTTAAAACTATATCTCAAAAGCATTTTTACAACTATATCTTAAAAGCATTTGTAAAACTATATCTCAAAAGCATTTTTAAAACTATATCTCAAAAGCATTTTTAAAACTATATCTCAAAAACATTTTTAAAACTATATCTCAAAAACATTTTTAAAACTATATCTCAAAAGCATTTTTAAAACTATATCTCCAAAACATTTTTAAAACTATATCTCAAAAACATTTTTAAAACTATATCTCAAAAGCATTTTTAAAACTATATCTCCAAAACATTTTTAAAACTATATCTCAAAAACATTTTTAGAACAATATCTCAACAACATTTTTAAAACTATATCTCAAAAACATTTTTAAAACTATATCTCAAAAGCATTTTTAAAACTATATCTCAAAAGCATTTTTAAAACTATATCTCAAAAGCATTTTTAAAACTATATTTCAAAAGCATTTTTAAAACTATATCTCAAAAACATTTTTAAAACTATATTTCAAAAACATTTTTAAAACTATATCTCAAAAACATTTTTAAAACTATATCTCAAAAACATTTTTAAAACTATATCTCAAAAGCATTTTTAAAAATATATCTTAAAAGCATTTTTAAAACTATATCTCAAAAGCATTTTTAAAACTATATCTCAAAAGCATTTTTAAAACTATATCTCAAAAGCATTTTTAAAACTATATCTCAAAAGCATTTTTAAAACTATATCTCAAAAACATTTTTAAAACTATATCTCAAAAACATTTTTAAAACTATATCTCAAAAACATTTTTAAAACTATATCTCAAAAGCATTTTTAAAACTATATCTCAAAAGCATTTTTAAAACTATATCTCAAAAGCATTTTTAAAACTATATCTCAAAAGCATTTTTAAAACTATATTTCAAAAACATTTTAAAAACTATATCTCAAAAGCATTTTTAAAACTATATCTCAAAAGCATTTTTAAAACTATATCTCAAAAACATTTTTAAAACTATATCTCAAAAGCATTTTTAAAACTATATCTCAAAAGCATTTTTAAAACTATATTTCAAAAGCATTTTTAAAACTATATCTCAAAAGTATTTTTAAAACTATATCTCAAAAGCATTTTTAAAACTATATCTCAAAAGCATTTTTAAAACTATATTTCAAAAACATTTTTAAAACTATATCTCAAAAACATTTTTAAAACTATATCTCAAAAACATTTTTAAAACTATATCTCAAAAACATTTTTAAAACTATATCTCAAAAACATTTTTAAAACTATATCTCAAAAACATTTTTAAAACTATATCTCAAAAGCATTTTTAAAACTATATTTCAAAAATATTTTTAAAACTATATCTCAAAAACATTTTTAAAACTATATCTCAAAAGCATTTTTATAACTATATCTCAAAAATATTTTTAAAACTATATCTCAAAAACATTTTTAAAACTATATCTCAAAAGCATTTTTAAAACTATATCTCAAAAACATTTTTAAAACTATATCTCAAAAGCATTTTTAAAACTATATCTCAAAAACATTTTTAAAACTATATCTCAAAAGCATTTTTAAAACTATATCTCAAAAGCATTTTTAAAACTATATCTCAAAAGCATTTTTAAAACTATATCTCAAAAGCATTTTTAAAACTATATCTCAAAAGCATTTTTAAAACTATATCTCAAAAACATTTTTAAAACTATATCTCAAAAGCATTTTTAAAACTATATCTCAAAGAAGTTTTTGAAACTATAAAACTTTTGAGATATCAAAAGCATTTTTAAACTATATCTCAAAAACATTTTTAAAACTATATCTCAAAAACATTTTTAAAACTATATCTCAAAAGCATTTTTGAACATATATCTCAAAAACATTTTTAAAACTATATCTAAAAAACATTTTTAAAACTATATCTCAAAAACATTTTTAAAACTATATCTCAAAAGCATTTTTAAAACTATATCTCAAAAACATTTTTAAAACTATATCTCAAAAACATTTTTAAAACTATATCTCAACAGCATTTTAAAACTATATCTCAAAAGCATTTTTAAAACTATATCTCAAAAGCATTTTTAAAACTATATCTCAAAAACATTTTTAAAACTATATCTCAAAAGCATTTTTAAAACTATATCTCAAAAACATTTTTAAAACTATATCTCAAAAACATTTTTAAAACTATATCTCAAAAGCATTTTTAAAACTATATCTCTAAAGCATTTTTAAAACTATATCTCAAAAGCATTTTTAAAACTATATCTCAAAAGCATTTTTAAAACTATATCTCAAAAGCATTTTTAAAACTATATCTCCAAAACATTTTTAAAACTATATCTCAAAAACATTTTTAAAACTATATCTCAAAAACATTTTTAAAACTATATCTCAAAAACATTTTTAAAACTATATCTCAAAAACATTTTTAAAACTATATCTCAAAAGCATTTTTAAAACTATATCTAAAAAGCATTTTTAAAACTATATCTCAAAAACATTTTTAAAACTATATCTCAAAAACATTTTTAAAACTATATCTAAAAAGCATTTTTAAAACTATATCTCAAAAGCATTTTTAAAACTATATCTCAAAAACATTTTTAAAACTATATCTCAAAAGCATTTTTAAAGCTATATCTCAAAAACATTTTTAAAACTATATCTCAAAAACATTTTTAAAACTATATCTCAAAAGCATTTTTAAAACTATATCTTAAAAGCATTTTTAAAACTATATCTCAAAAGCATTTTTAAAACTATATCTCAAAAGCATTTTTAAAACTATTTCTCAAAAACATTTTTAAAACTATATCTCAAAAACATTTTTAAAACTATATCTCAAAAGCATTTTTAAAACTATATCTCCAAAAACATTTTTAAAACTATATCTCCAAAACATTTTAAAACTATATCTCAAAAACATTTTTAAAACTATATCTCAAAAACATTTTTAAAACTATATCTCCAAAACATTTTTAAAACTATATCTCAAAAACATTTTTAAAACTATATCTCAAAAACATTTTTAAAACTATATCTCAAAAACATTTTTAAAACTATATCTCAAAAACATTTTTAAAACTATATTTCAAAAACATTTTTAAAACTATATCTCAAAAGCATTTTTAAAACTATATATCAAAAGCATTTTTAAAACTATATCTCAAAAACATTTTTAAAACTATATCTCAAAAGCATTTTAAAAACTATATCTCAAAAGCATTTTTAAAACTATATCTCAAAAACATTTTTAAAACTATATCTCAAAAGCATTTTTAAAACTATATCTCCAAAACATTTTTAAAACTATATCTCAAAAACATTTTTAAAACTATATATCAAAAACACTTTTGAAAGTATATCTCAAAAACATTTTTAAAACTATATCTCAAAAACATTTTTAAAACTATATCTCAAAAGCAGTTTTAAAACTATTTCGCAAAAGCATTTTTAAAACTATATTTAAAAAGCATTTTTAAAACTATATCTCAAAAGCATTTTTAAAACTATATCTCCAAAAGCATTTTTAAAACTATATCTCCAAAACATTTTTAAAACTATATCTCAAAAACATTTTTAAAACTATATCTCAAAAGCATTTTTAAAACTATATTTCAAAAGCATTTTTAAAACTATATCTCAAAAACATTTTTAAAACTATATCTCAAAAGCATTTATAAAACTATATCTCAAAAGCATTTTTAAAACTATATCTCAAAAATATTTTTAAAACTATATCTCAAAAACATTTTTAAAACTATATCTCAAAAGCATTTTTAAAACTATATCTCAAAAACATTTTTAAAACTATATCTCAAAAACATTTTTTAAACTATATCTCAAAAACATTTTTAAAACTATATCTCAAAAGCATTTTTAAAACTATATCTCAAAAACATTTTTAAAACTATATATCAAAAGCATTTTTAAAACTATATCTCAAAAGCATTTTTAAAACTATATCTCAAAAGCATTCTTAAAACTATATCTCAAAAGCATTTTTAAAACTATATCTCAAAAGCATTTTTAAAACTATATCTCAAAAGCATTTTAAAACTATATCTCAAAAACATTTTTAAAACTATATCTCAAAAACATTTGTAAAACTATATCTCAAAAGCATTTTTAAAACTATATCTCCAAAACATTTTTAAAACTATATCTCAAAAACATTTTTAAAACTATAAATCAAAAACACTTTTGAAAGTATATCTCAAAAACATTTTTAAAACTATATCTCAAAAACATTTTTAAAACTATATCTCAAAAACATTTTTAGAACAATATCTCAACAACATTTTTAAAACTATATCTCAAAAACATTTTTAAAACTATATCTCAAAAGCATTTTTAAAACTATATCTCAAAAACATTTTTAAAACTATATCTCAAAAACATTTTTAAAACTATATCTCAACAGCATTTTTAAAACTATATCTCAAAAGCATTTTTAAAACTATATCTCAAAAGCATTTTTAAAACTATATCTCAAAAACATTTTTAAAACTATATCTCAAAAACATTTTTAAAACTATATCTCAAAAACATTTTTAAAGCTCTATCTCAAAAACATTTTTAAAACTATATCTCAAAAGCATTTTTAAAACTATATCTCAAAAACATTTTTAAAACTATATCTCAACAGCATTTTTAAAGCTATATCTCAAAAGCATTTTTAAAACTATATCTCAAAAGCATTTTTAAAACTATATCTTAAAAGCATTTTTAAAACTATATCTCAAAAGCATTTTTAAAACTATATCTCAAAAGCATTTTTAAAACTATATCCCAAAAGCATTTTTAAAACTATATCTCAAAAACATTTTTAAAACTATATCTCAAAAGCATTTTTAAAACTATATCTTAAAAGCATTTTTAAAACTATATCTCAAAAACATTTTTAAAACTATATCTCAAAAGCATTTTTAAAGCTATATCTCAAAAGCATTTTTAAAACTATATCTCAAAAGCATTTTTAAAACTATATCTCCAAAACATTTTTAAAACTATATCTCAAAAACATTTTTAAAACTATATATCAAAAACACTTTTGAAAGTATATCTCAAAAACATTTTTAAAACTATATCTCAAAAACATTTTTAAAACTATATCTCAAAAGCAGTTTTAAAACTATTTCGCAAAAGCATTTTTAAAACTATATTTAAAAAGCATTTTTAAAACTATATCTCAAAAGCATTTTTAAAACTATATCTCCAAAAGCATTTTTAAAACTATATCTCCAAAACATTTTTAAAACTATATCTCAAAAACATTTTTAAAACTATATCTCAAAAGCATTTTTAAAACTATATTTCAAAAGCATTTTTAAAACTATATCTCAAAAACATTTTTAAAACTATATCTCAAAAGCATTTATAAAACTATATCTCAAAAGCATTTTTAAAACTATATCTCAAAAATATTTTTAAAACTATATCTCAAAAACATTTTTAAAACTATATCTCAAAAGCATTTTTAAAACTATATCTCAAAAACATTTTTAAAACTATATCTCAAAAACATTTTTTAAACTATATCTCAAAAACATTTTTAAAACTATATCTCAAAAGCATTTTTAAAACTATATCTCAAAAACATTTTTAAAACTATATATCAAAAGCATTTTTAAAACTATATCTCAAAAGCATTTTTAAAACTATATCTCAAAAGCATTCTTAAAACTATATCTCAAAAGCATTTTTAAAACTATATCTCAAAAGCATTTTTAAAACTATATCTCAAAAGCATTTTAAAACTATATCTCAAAAACATTTTTAAAACTATATCTCAAAAACATTTGTAAAACTATATCTCAAAAGCATTTTTAAAACTATATCTCCAAAACATTTTTAAAACTATATCTCAAAAACATTTTTAAAACTATATATCAAAAACACTTTTGAAAGTATATCTCAAAAACATTTTTAAAACTATATCTCAAAAACATTTTTAAAACTATATCTCAAAAGCAGTTTTAAGACTATATCTCAAAAGCATTTTTAAAACTATATTTCAAAAGCATTTTTAAAACTATATCTCAAAAGCATTTTTAAAACTATATCTCCAAAAGCATTTTTAAAACTATATTTCAAAAACATTTTTAAAACTATATCTCAAAAACATTTTTAAAACTATATCTCAAAAGCATTTTTAAAACTATATCTCAAAAGCATTTTTACAACTATATCTTAAAAGCATTTGTAAAACTATATCTCAAAAGCATTTTTAAAACTATATCTCAAAAGCATTTTTAAAACTATATCTCAAAAACATTTTTAAAACTATATCTCAAAAACATTTTTAAAACTATATCTCAAAAGCATTTTTAAAACTATATCTCCAAAACATTTTTAAAACTATATCTCAAAAACATTTTTAAAACTATATCTCAAAAGCATTTTTAAAACTATATCTCCAAAACATTTTTAAAACTATATCTCAAAAACATTTTTAGAACAATATCTCAACAACATTTTTAAAACTATATCTCAAAAACATTTTTAAAACTATATCTCAAAAGCATTTTTAAAACTATATCTCAAAAACATTTTTAAAACTATATCTCAAAAACATTTTTAAAACTATATCTCAAAAGCATTTTTAAAACTATATCTCAAAAGCATTTTTAAAACTATATCTCAAAAGCATTTTTAAAACTATATCTCAAAAACATTTTTAAAACTATATCTCAAAAACATTTTTAAAACTATATCTCAAAAACATTTTTAAAGCTCTATCTCAAAAACATTTTTAAAACTATATCTCAAAAGCATTTTTAAAACTATATCTCAAAAACATTTTTAAAACTATATCTCAACAGCATTTTTAAAGCTATATCTCAAAAGCATTTTTAAAACTATATCTCAAAAGCATTTTTAAAACTATATCTTAAAAGCATTTTTAAAACTATATCTCAAAAGCATTTTTAAAACTATATCTCAAAAGCATTTTTAAAACTATATCCCAAAAGCATTTTTAAAACTATATCTCAAAAACATTTTTAAAACTATATCTCAAAAGCATTTTTAAAACTATATCTTAAAAGCATTTTTAAAACTATATCTCAAAAACATTTTTAAAACTATATCTCAAAAACATTTTTAAAACTATATCTCAAAAGCATTTTTAAAACTATATCTCAAAAGCATTTTTAAAACTATATCTCAAAAACATTTTTAAAACTATATCTCAAAAACATTTTTAAAACTATATCTCAAAAACATTTTTAAAACTATATCTCCAAAACATTTTTAAAACTATATCTCAAAAACATTTTTAAAACTATATCTCAAAAGCATTTTTAAAACTATATCTCCAAAACATTTTTAAAACTATATCTCCAAAACATTTTTAGAACTATATCTCAACAACATTTTTAAAACTATATCTCAAAAACATTTTTAAAACTATATCTCAAAAACATTTTTAAAACTATATCTCAAAAACATTTTTAAAACTATATATCAAAAACATTTTTAAAGCTCTATCTCAAAAACATTTTTAAAACTATATCTCAAAAACATTTTTAAAACTATATCTCAAAAACATTTTTAAAACTATATCTCAACAGCATTTTTAAAGCTATATCTCAAAAGCATTTTTAAAACTATATCTCAAAAGCATTTTTAAAACTATATCTCAAAAGCATTTTTAAAACTATATCTCAAAAGCCTTTTTAAAACTATATCTCAAAAGCATTTTTAAAACTATATCGCAAAAGCATTTTTAAAACTATATCTCAAAAACATTTTTAAAACTATATCTCAAAAGCATTTTTAAAACTATATCTGAAAAGCATTTTTAAAACTATATCTCAAAAACATTTTTAAAACTATATCTCAAAAACATTTTTAAAACTATATCTCAAAAACATTTTTAAAACTATATCTCAAAAACATTTTTAAAACTATATCTCAAAAACATTTTTAAAACTATATCTCAAAAGCATTTTTAAAACTATATCGCAAAAGCATTTTAAAAACTATATCTCAAAAACATTTTTAAAACTATATCTCAAAAGCATTTTTAAAACTATATCTCAAAAACATTTTTAAAACTATATCTGAAAAACATTTTTAAAACTATATCTCAAAAACATTTTTAAAACTATATCTCAAAAACATTTTTAAAACTATATCTCAAAAACATTTTTAAAACTATATCTCAAAAGCATTTTTAAAACTATATCGCAAAAGCATTTTTAAAACTATATCTCAAAAACATTTTTAAAACTATATCTCAAAAGCATTTTTAAAACTATATCGCAAAAGCATTTTTAAAACTATATCTCAAAAACATTTTTAAAACTATATCTCAAAAGCATTTTTAAAACTATATCGCAAAAGCATTTTTAAAACTATATCTCAAAAACATTTTTAAAACTATATCTCAAAAGCATTTTTAAAACTATATCTGAAAAGCATTTTTAAAACTATATCTCAAAAACATTTTTAAAACTATATCTCAAAAACATTTTTAAAACTATATCTCCAAAACATTTTTAGAACTATATCTCAAAAGCATTTTTAAAACTATATCTCAAAAGCATTTTTAAAACTATATCTGAAAAGCATTTTTAAAACTATATCTGAAAAGCATTTTTAAAACTATATCTCAAAAACATTTTTAAAGCTGTATCTCAAAAACATTTTTAAAACTATATCTCAAAAGCATTTTTAAAACTATATCTCAAAAGCATTTTTAAAACTATATCTGAAAAGCATTTTTAAAACTATATCTCAAAAACATTTTTAAAACTATATCTCAAAAACATTTTTAAAGCTCTATCTCAAAAACATTTTTAAAACTATATCTCAAAAGCATTTTTAAAACTATATCTGAAAAGCATTTTTAAAACTATATCTCAAAAACATTTTTAAAACTATATCTCAAAAACATTTTTAAAACTATATCTCAAAAACATTTTTAAAACTATATCTCAAAAACATTTTTAAAACTATATCTCAAAAGCATTTTTAAAACTATATCTCAAAAAACATTTTTAAAACTATATCTCAAAAGCATTTTTAAAACTATATCTCAAAAGCATTTTTAAAACTATATCGCAAAAACATTTTTAAAACTATATCTCAAAAACATTTTTAAAGCTCTATCTCAAAAACATTTTTAAAACTATATCTCAAAAACATTTTTAAAACTATATCTCAAAAGCATTTATAAAACTATATCTGAAAAGCATTTTTAAAACTATATCTCAAAAACATTTTTAAAACTATATCTCAAAAACATTTTTAAAACTATATCTCAAAAGCATTTTTAAAACTATATCCGAAAAGCATTTTTAAAACTATATCTCAAAAGCATTTTTAAAACTATATCTCAAAAGCATTTTTACAACTATATCTCAAAAACATTTTTAAAACTATATCTCAAAAGCATTTTTAAAACTATATCTCAAAAGCATTTTTAAAACTATATCTCAAAAGCATTTTTAAAACTATATCTCAAAAGCATTTTTAAAACTATATCTCAAAAACATTTTTAAAACTATATCTCAAAAACATTTTTAAAGCTCTATCTCAAAAACATTTTTAAAACTATATCTCAAAAGCATTTTTAAAACTATATCTGAAAAGCATTTTTAAAACTATATCTCAAAAACATTTTTAAAACTATATCTCAAAAACATTTTTAAAACTATATCTCAAAAACATTTTTAAAACTATATCTCAAAAACATTTTTAAAACTATATCTCAAAAACATTTTTAAAACTCTATCTCAAAAGCATTTATAAAACTATATCTGAAAAGCATTTTTAAAACTATATCTCAAAAACATTTTTAAAACTATATCTCAAAAGCATTTATAAAACTATATCTGAAAAGCATTTTTAAAACTATATCTCAAAAACATTTTTAAAACTATATCTCAAAAACATTTTTAAAACTATATCTCAAAAGCATTTTTAATACTATATCCGAAAAGCATTTTTAAAACTATATCTCAAAAGCATTTTTAAAACTATATCTCAAAAGCATTTTTAAAACTATATCTCAAAAACATTTTTAAAACTATATCTCAAAAGCATTTTTAAAACTATATCTCAAAAGCATTTTTAAAACTATATCTCAAAAGCATTTTTAAAACTATATCTCAAAAGCATTTTTAAAACTATATCTCCAAAGCATTTTTAAAACTATATCTCAAAAACATTTTTAAAACTATATCTCAAAAACATTTTTAAAACTATATCTCAAAAACATTTTTAAAACTATATCTCAAAAACATTTTTAAAACTATATCTCAAAAACATTTTTAAAACTATATCTCAAAAGCATTTTTAAAACTTATCTCCAAAACATTTTTAAAACTATATCTCAAAAACATTTTTAAAACTATATCTCAAAAACATTTTTAAAACTATATCTCAAAAACATTTTTAAAACTATATCTCAAAAATATTTTTAAAACTATATTTCAAAAACATTTTTAAAACTATATCTCAAAAACATTTTTAAAACTATATCTCAAAAACATTTTTAAAACTATATCTCAAAAGCATTTTTAAAACTATATCTCAAAAGCATTTTTAAAACTATATCTCAAAAGCATTTTTAAAACTATATCTTAAAAGCATTTGTAAAACTATATCTCAAAAGCATTTTTAAAACTATATCTCAAAAGCATTTTTAAAACTATATCTCAAAAACATTTTTAAAACTATATCCCAAAAGCATTTTTAAAACTATGTCTCAAAAACATTTTTAAAACTATATCTCAAAAACATTTTTAAAACTATATCTCAAAAACATTTTTAAAACTATATCTCCAAAACATTTTTAAAACTATATCTCAAAAACATTTTTAAAACTATATCTCAAAAGCATTTTTAAAACTATATCTCCAAAACATTTTTAAAACTATATCTCAAAAACATTTTTAGAACTATATCTCAAAAACATTTTTAAAACTATATCTCAAAAACATTTTTAAAACTATATCTCAAAAACATTTTTAAAACTATATTTTAAAAACATTTTTAAAACTATATCTCAAAAGCATTTTTAAAACTATATCTCAAAAGCATTTTTAAAACTATATCTCAAAAGCATTTTTAAAACTATATCTCAAAAGCATTTTTAAAACTATATCTCAAAAGCATTTTTAAAACTATATCTCCAAAACATTTTTAAAACTATATCTCAAAAACATTTTTAAAACTATATATCAAAAACACTTTTGAAAGTATATCTCAAAAACATTTTTAAAACTATATCTCAAAAACATTTTTGAAAGTATATCTCAAAAACATTTTTAAAACTATATCTCAAAAACATTTTTAAAACTATATCTCAAAAACATTTTTAAAACTATATCTCAAAAACATTTTTAAAACTATATCTCAAAATCTAAACAAAACAAAAACAAATGATTCAGAAAAGTGAAAAAATAAATTGTTTTTAGAATTTTCTTTTTTGGGGGGGCTTTTAGATTAAAGATGTATCAACGTTTGTTTTTTTTAATTTGACAAACTTATGTTTTCTGTTCATTTATTGTATACAATATTTTAATAAACCTATTGTGAGATATTAACCTATATTTTTTCAATTTGCCACTTTTACCTATTTATTCACTTCTGCCATTTTTGCCGTTGCCATTTTTGAATTTAGGAAAACTCGTCCCGGGAAAACTCGTCTCCGGAAAACTCGTCTCCGGAAAACTCGTCTCGGGAAAACTCGTCCCCTTTCGCTAGGTAGGAAAACTGGTCCCTTATTGAATAAATATCGATTGAAAACACATTTTATGATCGTTCTTGAAGGAGATATTGTTTTTTAAAATAAACTATAGCCCCCCCCCCGCCCATAATATTTTTTTTTAAAAATATTTTTACTTGTTTAATGTTTTTTTTTTTTTTTAAATAAAATGTATTTTCTAAGTGTCCGTTTTCTACCTAACTGGCTAAGTTCTTAGTGGTTTAACTTATTTTAAAGCGTTTATTATGTTCATACAAAGTTAATTACAAATTTTTTTTTGTTCTTATTTTAACGATGTATTTTGGAGTCATAAAAACAATAAAAAAAACAAAACCCAAAAATTAAAAAACAGGGAGCGATTCAATTCTTCGTTACGCTTTTGGTTTTGTTTTTTAATTATGATAGTTTTTTTGTTATGTTTTTGTTTTCTGTCATACCAAATGCACTCATGCGTTATTTAAAATTATGATTTTATCAATTATCAACATTTATTGTCATGCTGTCAAATTTTGCAAAAATTAACTAATAAATTAAAAACGAAATATTTTTTTGGCGCGAGGGATGCCATGTGCTAACAATCTCTCGTTGACTCATTTTTAATTTTTTTAATTTTTACTTCAAAATTCTAAAATCAATCATTAAGAGAGAAAGTAATCACTAAATAAATTTATTAATCAATTTTATTGAAAACTCCGCTATCGTTTATCATTTTTTGTTGGTTGCTTTTCGAAGGGAGATATAGGTTTTATCCCCCCCCTCTCTCTAAATTATATTTTAAAAAATATTAAAATTTATTATTTTCTTTTTAAAACCAAATCTCCCTCAGTAATTTCTTTAATTTTCTATTTTTTAGCGATTATCAAGACCCCCTAAGATGTGATATACCGGGCATTATTTCTCGTTCTCCCGTAACACTCGACATGTTTTTTTGTTTGTTTTTTTTCTTTACCAAATAAACGATTCCAAATGAATTAAATAAACAACATAGTCGGCGAGGTAGAAAAATCGATTTTACCCTTTTATAAACAACAGTATATAAGTAAATTCTTTTTATATTAATATAAAAAAAAATATGCGGTCTCGTTTATGAACATAATAAACGCTTTTATTAAAAATACAAAAAAAGCATTAAACAAGTAAAAATATTTTTTTTTAAATATTATGGGGGGGGGGGCTATAGTTTATTTTAAAAAACAATATCTCCTTCAAGAACGATCATAAAATGTGTTTTCAATCGATATTTATTCAATAAGGGACCAGTTTTCCTACCTAGCGAAAGGGGACGAGTTTTCCCGAGACAAGTTTTCCGGAGACGAGTTTTCCTGAGACGAGTTTTCCCGAGACGAGTTTTCCCGGGACGAGTTTTCCCGGCACCACCATTTTTACCTAAATTCAAGTGTTCTCATATTATCTTTTCAAAGTTCAAAATTATATATGAAGTACACTTTTATTTTAATTTTATACATATAACGTCTATCCTTACCTGATGTTGCCCGCTAGCCTTTTTACCTTCATTTTTTTTATTTATTTTTTATTTTTTTTACATGGGGGTCACCACTTATCAAGGCCCAAAGGCCACTCAGGGATAAGGGTTATTGCGTGCACAGTAATCAATGAGATAGTATTGTAGTAATCATTAGTATTGGGGGTTTTGATAGTGTGTCTTACTTAAGGGGGCGGTTTGTCAGGAGTTTGTATATGTTGGACTTGAAGACGTCCAAGTTGTAGTCAGGTGGGAAACAGGCAAGCGGCAGAGAGTTCCACTGGCGTGCAGTTCTAAGAAAGAAGCTTTGCTCATGGAATCTACGTTTGGATTTAGGCACAGATAAAGACTGGAGAAAATTACTGACAGTAGTTTCAGCCAGACGTGTGTTTCTCGTGAAAGATTGGCGAGGTGGGATGAGGGAATGGAGCTCAGACGAGCACCTGCCATGGAAATAACGATAAAACAAAGACAGGCTCGCAACGTCTCTTCTGTGGGAGAGAGGTTGCAGGGAAGAGAAAAGGGCATCCCCCACTAAACCACAAAGTCTATTTTGTACTCTGTCAAGGCAGGATAGGCTGTTTTTAGCAGCTCCTGCCCAGATGTGGCAGCAGTACTCCATCCTTGGACGTACTTGGCTTTTATACAGATAGAGAATTGCATCAGTAGTGAGATATCTTCTGGAGCGGTAGAAGGATCCCACCATTTTCCCAGCGTCCATTAATACTGTGGGCCTCTGATTTCTGCCCATCAACCACTACTCTTATGAACCTATCGGAGAGAAATGATTTAATGATTGAGAAAACATTTCCAGTAATACTGTAGCTGGAAATCTTGTGAAGTAGGCCCTTATGCCATACCTTATCGAAGGCCTTCAATATGTCCAGAGCAATTGCCCTGGAAAGGAAACCTTTGTCAAGAGATTCACTAATCCTTTGTGATATAACCGTTAGCACATCTTCTGTAGATCTTGCAGAGCGGAAAGCATATTGCATGTCACTAAGAAGGTTGTTTCTGTTGAGGTGGTTGACTACTTTATTTAATATGGATTCCAACAACTTACTCATGAGACACAGGAGACTTATTGGTCTGTACTGAGAGGGAGATGACTTTTCACCTGAATTCTTAAATACAGGGCATACTGATGAGGTTTTCCAAGGTGTTGGAAAGCACTTCTCCTTAAGGCAACGCTTGAACAGTTTTGTAAGTATGGGGACAAGTTCTGGTTGGAGCTTTTTCAGCACTATAACTGGAATGCCATCAGGGCCAGTTGCTTTACTGGAATCAAGGTTCTTGATTAGGTTGGCCACCTCACGCACAGATATTTGTATGTTGCATAGCGTGTTGTCTGTTATTGGAGGAAATACAGGGAGTTGATGGTCATTGTCGCATTTTGCTTCTATTCTCAGTCTTTTAATCTAGCCGTTTATTTTGCCAAATTACTTATTTTAAATAGAAAGTTAAATTTATTTTTATGAATCAAATAGTTATAATATTGGTTGTTATAATAAAGTTGATCTAATGCCTATTCATAAAAATGATTGGATCTAAAAGGTTTAGAAACATTCAATCTTATTTACTATGAATCAAGGTTCTTAGTGAACTCTGAAACTAGTTTAAACAAATTTCTATAATTTAATGTTAGCCAAAATACTTGATGCACTCATGCTTAGAATAATGTTGCAATATTGTGTCTCTTATTTTCAGAATGAATGTTAAAATTGAATTATCCTCAATGTGTTCCATTGATTGAAAAATGCATAAATACTATTTTGAGGAAATTGCTCATGTCAGCTTAAAATAAGTGAAGAAAATATAACATTCATAAAACATTGTTTAAATCTTTATAAAATCTACACATAAATAAAATAAAAATATTATTAACTGGTGTTTATTATTTTCAAACAAAAATTATGGCAAGCAGATCCAGTGCTAAGCAGCAAAGTATAGTTTGTAAATTTTTAAAGATTTCTGATGATAATCAAAATAATTCAATATGCCAACTGTGCAATAAGCAAATAACTAGAGGAACACACATTGTTTTTTTTTACCACAACAAACATGTTGAAACACTTACATACACAACAAACATGTTGAAACACTTACATACACAACAAACATGTTGAAACACTTACATACACAACAAACATGTTGAAACACTTACATACACAACAAACATGTTGAAACACTTACATACACAACAAACATGTTGAAACACTTACATACACAGCATCGCAAAGATCTTCAAAAAGAAAAAGACGGGAAAAGGAAAGAAAAAAGAGCACATCCAATCGATGATTTAACTATGAAACGCGCCAAAATTGTCAGAGATTCCTTTAAGCAACAAACCTTGCACGATATTGTCGCTGAAAATAAAACTTGTGATATAAATGATAGGAAAGCTCAAAAAATTCACAGATATATTGGTGAAATGATTGCAATTGACTTAGAAGCTTTTTTCTGTTGTAGAAGACCTTGGTTTCAAAAGACTATTGAAGCACATTTGTCCAAATTATATAATACCTTCTAGAAAGTATATCAAAGGAAATATTGTGCATGATATATATAGGAAGGTCAGAAATAAGATACAAGAGGAAATAAACACTGCTAGTCATGTATCTCTTACCAGTGATGGTTGGTCTGTTGGTAAAGCGAACTTATCTTTTCGAAGTGTGACATCTCGTTGGATCAATGAAAACTTTGAGCAAAGAAGTGCAGTTTTAAGAATCACTCCATTTAAAGCATCACACATTGCAGTCAATATTAGTGAAATTATTAAAAACGCAGTAGAAGAATTTGATATTTCTTGCAAAATCCATGTTCTTATACGAAATAATGCAACTAATATGGTAGCAGCAACTGTGCAAACGAATTATTCAGCTTTACCATGTTTTCTACACATGTTACAGTTGACGATTAATGATGCCATTTTTACACAGACATTTGTGAAGGTCATGATATCTGTTTGTAAACAAATAATTGGGCACTTCAACCATTCACCTGCAGCTTTTGCAAACTACCAGGAATGCCAGAAAAAATTTAATTTGCCCAACCATAGATTTATTCAGGATGTGAATACAAGATGGAACAGTCAATATGCTATGCTTTCAAGAATATTCCAACAAAAGAATGTTCTTATTTCATATTGCAGTGAGCATGTAAAACCACATTCTTTGGAATCCAACCAATGGAAGATGTTAGAAAAATACTAAAAATACTGAAACAATTTAATGAATGCACAAATGTACTGTCTAGCAGAGAAGCAACTGCGTCTTATATTATACCACAAATTAAAGTGATTCATTTTTTTTTTTAAGGGGAGAAGATAGAGAACTATTTCATGGGTTAGATTCAACACTTTCAGCATGGAAAATTTCTTTTAATGCTAGATTTAATAATTATTTACAGGATAAAAACCTTATTCTAGCAACATACCTCGATCCCAAATTCAAGTCTGGTTTCCTAGAAAATAACTACAGTGGCCTGCCCCATGAGAAGGCTATTACAGAATGGTTAACACAAGATATCTATGCTATAACCAAAGAAAAAATAGACACGTCACCCAATGTATCAAAAGTTATGGAGACTGATGTGTCTGACGTATCTGTGGAGAAAAGTGATGATGATAATGACTTTAATTTTAGTTTTGAAAAATGCCTCACTGAATTAAAGAAAAAAGACCAAGAAAAGGTCGAGCCAGTAAAGAATGAATTAGACAGTGAAATAAACAAACAAATTAAAAATAGAAATGGAAGAATATAAAAAATTGAAAAATATAAAATGCGACGATTATATTTTTCAATGGTGGAATTCAAATAAATATGAATTTCCCATCCTGGCATCTTTAACCAGGAAATATTTATTAGCACCTCCGTCTTCTGTTGAAAGTGAACGATTATTTAGCATTGGAGTTAATATTTATTTCCCGAGTAGAAATCGTCTGAAAGGTGAAACTGGAGAAATGTTAATGTTTTTACATCATAATTTACGAATTTTAGGACTTAAATATGAGTAACAACGAGATACTTAAGTGTATTACATGACTAAATTATTCTCTTGTAATCATTGTAATTAACCAAATTCTTTTTTAATTAAAAAAGAATATTCATCATTATTTCAGGAGTTTTTATATTCATTTTCTACTAAATGTTACATTTTCCTACAAAAACACGAGTTTGCTTAATCTTTCCCACATGAATCGTAAATACATTTTTGTAAACTCAGTTATATAAATGTTTTGCAATTCTATCATGTTTTTCTTGATTTTTCATTTACAAAATATTGTTACTGTCATGTTAGCATTTGCTAGCTAATAATCATAATATTCTTCATTGTATTATTTATTTCCATTTTAATATAAATACATGTTCGTTTAATATGGTTCATTTTCTACCTTAGCCATAACGTAACCGTTATTTTAATTGTCGATGTGGTTTTTGGTATACCTCCAAACACTATTGTCGTCTAAAATGAGCCTGCCAATGCCAGGGACTACACCACACCTTGCTCATTCAATTTTCTACGCCAACTTTAGCATACAACAATCTTAAAAATATTTCAGATAGCCACCCAAAAGTATTAAACATAAAATTGAGCACTCGGAGATGGAGGAGTACTGAAAAATCAGATGTAATATTTTTCCAATTTCTAATATTTTTTACAAGATATTTTCGTATGAAGTTTTAGGACAATTCGATATCCGAATAAATTTAATTATTGACAATCAAACAGTTAATTAGTATTGGAAAATATTTGTTGTAATTTAAAAAAATATCAATGCAGTAAGGAGGTGAGAAATGAAAAGAAAATCTAAAGCAATTAACTTTTACTAAAAACAAGACAATGTAATTTTCTACCGATCTATGTAATTTGAGATGGAGAAATAGACTCTTAGATTTATTATTCCTGAATTTGTTATGGTCACATTTTTGGCCAAAACATGATTAATAAAAAAAAAAGCAATTAATTTTGTTTTGTATTTTTGTAGGGGAATCGCTTTCAACTTTCATTTCATTTTTTATTGGTTTAAGTAAATGTTTTAGAAGTCACTTGTCCATCCCCTTATCAAACGGTTTAAAACTGTAAAGTATTTTTTCGCACCTAGTTGCCAAATGTTTACAGGCCACTTCCCAGGGAGTTCACAGTTTAATGTTTGGGCCAGTTTTATTTTATTTTCCTGGAGTCACTTTGTCTGACAACGTTAAAAATATACATGAATATATCGCAATGAATTTATCTAGACACCGCCAAAAATGGCCGAAAAATCAAGTTGTTGTTATTTTTTAAAACGAAATTACATTATTAAAATCCATTATTTCTGAGTAACTTTTTTTTTCCAGAAAGATAGAACCCTGAATTTTATCATATAGAAAACAGAATAATGTCAAACTTTTTCTACTATTTTTAATTAAATTTTAAATGTTAAATTTTCCCAAGAAGTTAACAATCGATATTTTTTGTCTTGCAGAAAAAACGTACATAAATATTTAAAAAAAAAAAGGTTTTTGAAATAATTAATTTATTTATTTGTTGTCTAATTAAGATTTAGGGTGATTTTCTATGAGAATATGCAAAAATATTATAATATAAGTACCTGGATTTCAAATAATTCCACTTATTCATATAGGCGACCAATTACTTCGCGTCGATCTAGACAATGTTTACGTTTGTACTTAATAAAAAGCAAACTATGGAAAACCAAACAGGCCAAAAAAAACTTATTTTTCAGTAGCGAAAATTTCAATGTATTATTAACGCTGAGGCTGGCCAGTACCAGATGGGTGACCATTTGTATGAGTTTGGTTTTTAATGTGTATGTGTGTGGGGGCTAGGCTCCCCAAAGTAGGGGGTGGCAATTTAAAGCAGAATAAAAAAAAAATTATTTCAGCGCGTTTGGTCCACCGTAGTCGAAAGGCGGCAAACGTTTTCAAACGGGATCGAAAAAATGATGCTATTTTTAACACAAAGGGCACAATATTTATCGATTTTTTTTTGTATCGATTCTTCAAAGCATGCCCTGTTTAATAATTTTTTTTTTTTTTTACATAGGCATCACCACATTATCAAGGCCAAGAGGTCACTCAAGGATAAGGGTTAAAGAGTGTATAGTAAAAATTGGACAATGTAGTAATCATTAGTAATGAAAATTCGGTAAATTTGATAATTTATATGGAACGGCTCATTAAGAACTTATTTACGTTAGACTTGAACACAACTATATTGTAGTCAGCTGGAAAGCAGGAAAACGGAAGACAATTCCACAGGCGTGCAGTTCTAAGAAAGAAGCTTTGTTCATGAAATCTACGTTTAGGTTTAGGCACAGATAAAGAGTGGGGGAATTATTGATAGTGTTTACAGCTAGACGAGTGTTTCTTGTGAAAGTTAGGCAAGGGGGGACCATAGACTGTGAAGCTCAGTCGAACACTTTCCATGAAAATAACGATACATCAGAGACAAACTCGCAACATCTCTTCTGTGAGATAGAGGCTGCAGGGAAGAGAAAAGGACATCTCCTACGAGGCTACGAAGTCTATTTTGAACTCTGTCAAGGCAGGACAAGTCCTTTCTAGCAGCTCCTGCCCACATGTGGCAACAGTATTCCATCCTTGGACGTACCTGACTCTTATATAGATAGAGAATTGCATCAGCAGTGAGATATCTACCGGATCGATAGAAAGATCCCACCATTTTTCCAGCGGCCTTGGCAACAGATTTGATGTACGTGTTCCATTTAAGATCAGGAGTAACGGTCAAGCCCAGAAGCTTGTCAAAACTTGGGGCCTCCTGAAGACGAGAGCCATTCATTTCAATTGATGCCAGATGTAGATCAGAATGTTGATGATGTAAAGAGAGAAGCTTGGTTTTAGATGCATTAAAAGTAACCAGCCACTCCTTTCCCCATTGTACTAGGTGCTCAAGATCAGAGGAGAGAGAATCAGAGAGAACTTGGTCGTTTACTGTCTTAGATGTGCTACCATAAATGGTAGTGTCGTCAGCATAAATGTCTACAAATGATGTAAGGATGTGATTTGGAAGATCATTAATATAGATCAGGAGAAGAGTTGGGCCCAGGATGCACCCCTGAGGGACACCGGCATTAATACTGTGAGCTTCTGATTTTGCCCCTCAACTACTACTCTTATGAACCTATCAGAGAGAAATGATTTAATAATTGAGAAGACATTTCCAGCTATACCATAGCTTGAGATCTTATGAAGTAAACCTTTATGCCATACCCTATCAAAGGCCTTAGATATGTCAAGAGCAATTGCCCTAGAAAGGTTGCCTCCGTCGAGAAATTTGCTAATCCTATGAGATATAACTGTAAGCACATCTGCTGTAGATCTAGCAGAACAGAAACCATATTGAGTGTCCCTAAGAAGGTTATTTTTGTTGAGATGGTTGATTACTTCTGAATTTAACACAGATTCCAGCAACTTACTCATGACGCACAGGAGACTTATTGGCCTGTACTGAGAGGGGATGAGCGATCACCTGATTTCTTAAATACAGTGCATACTGATGAAATTTTCCAAGGAGATGGGAAACTATTCTCCTTAAGACAACGTTTAAACAGTTTTGTAAGTATGGGCGCTAGTTCTGGTTGAAGTTTTTTGAGTACTATAATTGGAATACCGTCAGGGCCAGTTGCTTTACTGGAATCAAGGTTTTTGATTAGCTTGGCAACATCACGTACAGATATACGTATATCACATAGCGTGTTTTCTGATACAGGAGGAAATATTGGGGGTTAGCGGCCTTGGTCGTAAAGGGTAGAATTAGCTGCAAAGTTCTTGGCAAAGAGTTTGGCTTTGTCTGATGCTGATGAGATTACCTCAGGTCCATTGATAATAGTTGGGATGGAGCACACACTTCTGTTCAGGATTCTGTTTGCTATTTGCCAAAACTGGTGGGAACCAAATCGCTGCTCAGCTACTTTAGACTTAACGGATTGAGCATACAACTCTCTTGCGTTCTTTATTACTTTCTTACAATGGTTGCTTGCAGTCCTGAAACGGCTTTAGTTTCCATACATCTATTACGTTGGAAGCAGTGGAAAAAGTGATTTCTGTGCACAATGGCAGCAGCACATTCTGGAGAGAACCATGGCTGGCTGTAAGGTTTTTGCTGAAACTTTTTCGAGGGTATGAAATGGTCTATACCTACAATTAACCATTCCGTCAGGTCTGATACTATAGAGGACACATCCTTTTTAAACATGGAATGCAGAGGTAGATCCGATATAAATGTACGGAAGCTATCCCAGTCAGCCTTAGTGTATCGATATACTGTACGATGGAGAGGTACGTCTGGGGACTTATTACATTTCATTTTTATCTTAATTGATACAACAGAGTGGTCGGAAGATCCAAGAGGCGACAGAACAGAAACTGAACATAGTTCAGGGCAAGTTGTGAGAAAAAGATCTAGTAGGCTCGCATACTGGCCTTCATTGTCAGGCACACGGGTGGGTTCCTGAATAATCTGAGTGAGGTCATAGGCAATGGAGAAATCATGACAGAACCTCCCCTCATCATCGGTCTTTTTTGAGTGGGTCAACCATTCGACGTTGTAAACATTGAGGTCTCCACATACGTGAATGTTAGCTGAAGGATAAGCAGATAGGACTTGGTCAATTTTCTCAGATATGCTTTGAAAGATAGTAACTCCGCTATAGAGAGTAAATATAAATGCAGTAGTGTGAGCTAAAGCAACCCGGAAGCACATATAGGGTAAGATAGGATCTTCCCTGGAGATGTCCCTACCACATGGAAAGCCATCTTTAATATAGGCACATATTCCATGCCCATGGCGATCTTGGGGGTCAGATTTAGAATAATAATAGTCATGCATTATTCGGCTTGCTAAAAAAATTGTTAATTTATTTATCAAAGATTTTAAAATAGCTTTTTTCGTATAAATATTAAAAAAAAATTTTGTTTGTTTTGCTTAACTTAAATTAATTATTTTACTTAACATATTCACCGAATTTCACACTTCAAAACTCCAAAGCGGGATAATTAAACACAATCGAAGTTCTGATATTCAGGACGTCAAAATAAGGTATGGCAACAATTTTTTTATTTTTTATTTTTATTTTTTTTAAATCTATAATCCTGTCCCTTACAACAACACAATATGTTTTGTTCAGATTCAGATGATTATTTTAAACATATTTGGAACCCCCTCAAAACAAGGGCGGGGGGGTGTAAGCAAAAAATATATATATAAATATCGTTTATGAAAAATAAGTACACTGTTATAAAGTTCATTCTTCTCTTAATAATCGCTGAAAATTTCGTATTGATTGGATAATTACCTGATTTTTGGTAGATTTTTAAAAAGACGGTCCATCAAAAAGTACTTCCCCCCCCTCCGTTTTGGCAGTGCCTAAATTTATCAAAGTCTGGATAAAGAGAAAACATTTAGAAATTTTTCAAATTGAAAAGGAAATTATATCTACATTTAAAAGTACTCCCCACCCGCATTGAAATTCTACTTTTGAGCGATATTTGTGAACCCACTAAAAACAAAATTATTTTAGAATTTAGGATGAAGAGTTTGTAGCCCATATAAATTTCGGGCAATTATTAAATAAATATCGATTGAAAATAGCTTGTTGTTCAAGAGTCTTTTTAATTGCCCCCCCCCCAAAAAAAAACTATATTAAAAAGAAAATTTAAATGTGAAGGGTTCTTTAAAACCAAATATAATCGATGTCTATAAGTTATGAACATGCTTTGAGTGTTTCTATTTACTTGCCCCCCCCCCCTAGAAAATACGGTTAGACACAAAGTCGTTTTTAAATATGGGGAATATCCAGCTCCCAAAAGGAGCACTTTTGGTCGGAACAAAAATTAAAATTGTGTCGGTCATTTCTCCTTCATTGAACGAAAATAGGTGAAGTGTAGCTACTGAACTTTGTTAATGTTTCGGTCGATGTGACTTCGAACCAATATTCTGTGCAGATTCTTGATTTCAACCGAAAAATTCCTGCATTCGAGAGCTCAAAACAGAACAGTTAGGATATTAATATTTTTTTAATTGGGGTGGGGGATTGGGGAGTCCTCTTCTGCAAGAACTGGGATCAAATTAATTTTCAATCGATATTTATTCAATAATTTCCCTTTTATTCCTAGCTGGCAAAAATGGCGTTTTTCCGTTGCCCAATTTTCTTAAATTCCTAAATTTAATATAAAATGATCACCCGTTTCCCAGCCATTCTAATCAGATTTATCATTTAAAGCAGTTAACTAATTTTTTTACCATTGACTCACAACCCAATCGGCAAAATCATAAAAACACAAACAATCACTTTATTTTTGTTGTATTATCACGGACTTCGGGTTAGTAGTAGGAAAGGGCTATGTCGTTTATAAAATGGAGAATCGAACTTTTCTTTTCGAAACAAAAAGTTATAATTGCGATGGGCGAAAAATGAAAACGGAATAAAAAACACCGATAATTTCACGAGAATACATTGTTTACATCTTCGTACCGTTTTTTTACACGTAACTATTTAAAAATGAAATATAAACATTGCCTATAAACACTCATGATTATAAAAAAATAAATAAATATAAACGATTAGGAATTTAAAATAGAGGGTCAATTTCAGAAATAAATTTAACGTAAAATGAGCTGCTTTTCCAAAACATTGTAGCGTGTTACCAATTTTAAATTATGTGCGCTTATTGGAGGAGGAGGGCCGAGGGGTGTCCACTTTTTAACGTCGCAAATCGAACTTAATTTAGTGGGAAACAATTTAGTTAACATCCATAAAGAATTAGGGTGGCCAGAAACGATGATCATTTTACGTTAAATTTATATTTGAAAATGATCTCACACTCTAAAATGATCGCGATACTTGTGGAGTTTAGTCCCCCATTAAAAAACGAAAATTAAAAAAAAAAAAAACAATTCTACGTACCCGTTATGGAATGAAGTTCTCATAAAAAAATTCACTTAATTTCATCAAGTAGTTTTGTTTTTATCGCTAAAAGCATTCATTCGAGGTATTCGAAACAGTCAATCTAAACTACGCCATTAGCATTGATTTTGGTCGAAATATAATGGATTTTGATATAAATTAAGCGATTTATTAGAGAAATTCCATGTTCCCGAGATTGAAAACAAGCTATAAAAACAAAACTACTTGATGAAATTAAGTGAATTTTTTTTAGAACTTCATTCCATAACAGATACGTGGAATATAATTGTTTTTTTTTTTAAATGTTTGTTTTTTAATGGGGGACGTAAACTGCACAAGTACCATGATCGCTTTCCTTTCCGCCAATTTAAAAAAAAATGTTCTAACACGTAATCTATAAAAGTAATATTTCATTTTGGAATAGGGATTTAGCTGCGTGTTAATCTACAAAGTTGTTGTTGTCGTCGTCGTCATCATCATTATCATCACCATTTGCACTTCGTTTTCTTTTTGTTTTATTTTATTTTTTTTGATCAAGTAAAGAATAGATACCCCGTTAACACCTGTGATTCGACCTTGACATTGGCACAAGCACATGGCGTCGGTTGTTTTTAAACACGTCGAATAGCAAACATGCTCGAATATTCACCAGCATTTTTTTTTAAATATATTTACAAAACCTTTGAAGATTTAAAAGAAAAAGTTTATATTTACAAAACATTTTTTTAAAATAAGTAACAAAACGAACGTATTTAAGTAAAAGATATTTAAATAAACGGGTGTCTCTTTCTGTTTTGGATTTTTGCGACCAAGATTGATTTTTATGTACCGTGTTTTGGGGGTTCTGTGTGCGTTTTTAAGACAATTCAATATTTATTCTTTAAAACATTAACTTCAGCGAGAATTAATATATTTTCAAAATAATATTTTTAAATATTACATTTTTACGAATATTCGCGAGCAAGATTTTTTAAAAAATAAAAGATATTTCAATAAATGGGTGTCTTTCTGAGTGCGTGTTTAATATATTTACAGAACTTTTTAATAACTATTTTATTCTTTTTATCAAACAAAAATAGAACTTTTATAATGACATATATATTATGGACTGTTTCAAAATTTTAAAATTAAAGTTAGTTTTATTAAAAAAAAAAAAAGGACGAGGTGTTTTTTTTTTCAATTAAATTATAAACTTTATTTGAACTTTCAACAAACTTTTACAGACATAAAAATAGACTTTATAGATATTTTATAATAATTTTTTTAAAATATATTTAACGAAAAGTTTTTTTTTTATCATTTCATTGTTGAATAAAATTTCAAAGTAATAAATGGTGAAAAAAAATATCTCGAAAAGAAAAAACACCTCGTCTTTTTTTTTTGTTTTAAATAAAACTTTAATTTTAAAATTTCGATGTTTGAAAAACAGTCCATAATATATATTTCATTATAAAAGTTCTATTTTTGTTTGATAAAAAGAATAAAACAGTTAATAAATAATAATAAAAAAAACAACAACAGTCCATTAAGTTCAAATAAAGACTGTTTGAATAAAACTTATAAAAAAAGGTTCATTCTATACGGTTTTGGCCATTTCTTTTTTGTGCGTTTTTAATACAATTCAATATTTATTTACAGTGCGATGTATGTCGGTGGTCAGTGAAGGAGAAATCCTTTTAGGCCGAGGCAATTTTTTATGCATAATAAAATAACAAGTATAAACAATCGAGATAAAAAAATATATTATTTTATTCACATATCTTTTTATAACTTTTATTTTTATAAAGATGAAATGTAGTATCACAAGATAGAAATCTTTTTATAATTTTTATTTTTATTAAAAAAAACTTCCTATTTGTTTACTTATCCACAAAAGCAAATTAAATACAAGTTTTTAATGTAACGAAATATCACACAATTTGAAAAATGTATTTTCTGAATTTCTTTCATGCCACATAAATTCCTTCAGATAGGAATCTAAGTGAGATCTTCTACAGTCGACCATTGATTTAATAAATCGTTTATGGCGATTCCAATAGTTTTCTATTGTCTGTGTATGGACTTGGTTGTTTGGGTTCACAAAATGTTGTGAATGGTTTACATTGTAATGGGGAAATCCCAAATCAGTCTCTATCGTATTATATGCTTTCCATTCATCGCTATGAATGGTCGTTCCTGGTAACACAATGTTTTTTTTTTATTATGGGTAATAAGGTTTCTTTATTCCTTTTTTCGACTATCCATGTATCCTACTGCAGGCTTACTGCTTGTATCAACCAAGCCAAACACCCATAATGGCTTGTGAGTAGCTCTTCCACGATGATGCTTTGGTTTGTGGAAAAAACACGATTCATCTATCTGGCCCACCAAGTCTTATGGGATTATCGATAAAATATTTCACACATATTTCTCGAAATGCAGCATATATGTCATTGGCCGTCGGTTTCGAAATATTCAGTTGCATCATGGCATTTTTTTTGGCTTATGGATAGATGGTCTCTAGAAATCAACGGACACACAACATCTTTGAAAATGGCTTTATCCATTTGTTACAGTATTTAAAACAAAATGGTCCAAATATTAATTTCTTTTAATACCTCGTAAAATTTTGGCTTCGACTTTTGGATTTTTTTGTCATTTAATAAATTGATCACGTGATGGTATCATGAGATTAAATCAAAATTCAATATTTAAAAATATTATTTAAAAAATATATTAATTGTCGGTAAAGTTAATGTTTTAAAGAAAGAATAATTAAATAAATACTGAATTGTATTAAAAAACACACAGAAAAAAAAGAATTATAAAACACTTTACATAAAAATCAATCTTTAGCACAAAAATCCGCAAAACATAATTATTATTCTAAGGTTTATCTTCAAAAGTTTGTAAATATATTTAAAAAAAAAAAATTGCTGGCGAATATTCGAGCATGTTTGCTATTTGACGTGTTTACAAACAACCGACGCCATGTGCTTGTGCCAATGTCAAGGTCGAATCACCGGTGTTAGTTGAATTGTGCGCCTGGCACCGCCAGGCGGCGTCGTCTGCTACGGGGTATCTATTCTTTACTTGATCCTATTTTTTATAGCAAAGTAAATCAATTTAATAACCTACCAAATTTTTATGATTAAAATAAAATTTTAGTTCATTCATAGAGAGAAGGCACAGAAAGCTCACGCAATCTCACATTAAAAATGTATTTTTTAATATTAACATTATTATTTAGAAATTCGTTCGTAACAATTAGAGGTGGGGTTGTTAAATATGTTGTTCTTACATCGTTTTCTTATTTTGCCTACCAATATTCGAATACTTTCAACTATTTTACTATTTTTGTAAGTAGCATGTTATACAGTAAATACGAACTGATACAATATAGCTTTGTTTTAAAATCAAAATAAATGTTTTGTTGTCTTATAATTTTTAATCAATTACAGAGCAAACATTTGAGAAAAATATACGCGGACATTAACCAGGGGTTTATGTAATAATTTGAAAATTTACGAAAGAAACAAAACAAAAACAAAACAAAACAAATCTCTAATTAAATATGTATAAACTTTAAAAGAATCAGAATCGGATCGGAATTGGAAATTTTGAAAGGAATCAGTAATTGTATCAGAATCGGGAAAAATTTTGGAATCGTCCCATCACTAATATATATATATATATATATATATATATATATATATATATATATATATATATATATATATTAAATAAAATACTAAGCGGAAGTTTCTCGAAAGCTCTTTCGGCTATCATCTCTTCAGGAGTAAATCGATAGCAATCTAAATAATATTGTAGCGAAAATAAAGAGTTCTATATATACACACAGACAGACATGTTCACTTTTATAGATATACTAGCATTTCAGCCCGGGTGTTTGGATGTGTATGGTTAGCAAAAAAAAAAAAAGTGGTAGTAGGAAGGCAGGCTCGAACCCGTACCGCAAAGGAGGAAAAGAACAGGGTAAAACCTAACGTTTATTCTGTTACAACCACCGCCAAACTGGAAGCGACATTTTTTAAAATTAAGGCTAGACAATCTAAAGGAGAGGATAACTTTAAAAAATATTGGCGAAAAAAGAGAACCCATCCTGTAGAAAAGTGCCTAGTTGAAGGGGAAGATATTAATGTTTTTAGCCAATTTTTCGATATTTATCGTATGAAAGGTCGAACTTTAAAACGATACTGATCTTGGTAAAATCCGTCGCCTCTATTGAAAGTTTAAGGTAGACATGCAAACAGACATACATACATACATTTATATATTGGTAACTAAAAATTTTCGACCCAAACTGATGAAAAAGCTTGCCCTATCTCTGAATACCCTTTATGTAAAATTTCAAATATTTAGACCAGAAATTGTCTGAGTAATTTGGAAGAGGCCGCAGAGGTCAATTTTTTTAAACTTTGACCCCTATTATGACCCCTTAAAATTTATTGTTTTGGGCTCGAATCAAGTTATTAAGTTAGATCCATGTCCAAGGAACCTATATCTAAAATTTAAATTGTTTAGACCCAAAATTGTCGAAGGAGTTTGGTAGAGTTCTCAAAGGTCAAATCGTTGAACCTTGACCCCTTAACAGCCAAATTTCTAGCCGAAAACCGATCACATAGATTTTCCCAAATCTTAGTACCCTGTATATCAAATTTCGAGTCTGTAGACTAACAATTGACAGAGTTATTGCTTAGGGAAATGTGCACACACACACACACACAGACACGGTCACTTATATATATATATATATATATATATATATATATATATATATATATTATATATATATATATATATACTAGCAAAAGTAAATGTCGTTGATTGGGTTCCAAAACAGCCTACAGAAAATGGACTCTGATTTATGAAAGTATGATAGATTATGAAAAGGAAGGGTTGTACAGAGATAGCTTCAAATTTGGGGGTATAAAAACCAAAGCAAAATATGATAAAAGTAAAAATAAAATAGATAGACCCCATAATTTATTATACCATACCTGTTCACACTGAAACAGTGAAACACTTATCACAATATTCTGTGCATCTATATTAAAAGTCCTTGTTAAACTTTGTGCCATAATTCCATTCTATGGCGGTCAGGCGCGAACAAACACCCGATAATTTTATTATACCATATTTCTTCAAACTGAAACATAATTATCAAAGTATACTTACGCAGATAGATATGAAAAGTCTTTATTAAAGTTTGTGCCCATTTCCATTCTATGGAGGCCAGGCACGAACGCAGACCCCACAATTTTATTATACCATCCCTATTTAAGTTAAAATATACTGATCAAAGTATTATTATGTACATCTATATCAAAAACACTTGTAAACGTTTTATTTTTAACTTTTAAATTTTTTATTTCCATACTTTGTGGACCAGGCACGTATGCAGACCCCACAATTTTAATGAATCGTCATTATGCCAGATCAAACATACCCATTCCTGTGTCTCAATACATCTTCTATCATTATATGTGATCAGTTTTCTATAACAGTCAACCATATAGGAGCTTATTAGTGACCAGACACACACACAGCCGTTCAGAAGAGCAAGCAGTTAATAAAACATGTTAAAAAACACTATTTCTTATTTACATTATGTCTCAGCAGCCGTATGAAAAATATATCTTATTTTTCTTTTATTAATATTATTGGAATTTTTCCCCTTTTCCTTGTACATATTTGTGAATTATTCCATGGATTTCGGCCTTTTGGATTATTTTGGACCATCTTCCAATTACGTGATTTCCTTGGATTTTATTTGTGCAAATGGAAATTCAGTTAACTTTCTTGGAGTTATATATTTAGTTATTTACCTTTCACCAGACTATCCATTTACATATAATCACCTTTTTCTTCACCGTATACCCTCTGCTTCACTTTTTGTTATCAAGTAAGATCTTTGACTTACTTCCAGTTTCATCAAATACTTTTGTATGCAAAATCCGATCCCGCATTTTGCTAATTCCTACCCTCTGATGAGAAGGAAAGTATTACTTTGAAACTCCGTGAATTAAGGACTATCCACTTATCAAGTGTTTCCTTTTCAGATTAAATATGTTTTTAACTCTTTTTCAAAGTGTTTTTTAACATGCTTTATTAACTGTTTGCTCTTATTATAAACTCTATCTCCTATTTGGTTTTATCGAGCTTTTACATCTGGTTGAGATTACTTTATAAATATTAATTTTTTAATATTTATAATATACTTTAGTTTTACCATCTTAGATCATTTTGGTAAATTTAATTGTTTTTTATTTTATATATATATATAAATATATATGTATGTATATATACATATATATGTATGTGTATATATATATATATATATATATATATATATATATATATATATATAGCCATCCACATACAGTAGTGTTTCGCTGTTTCACAGCTCATCAGTGTGGCTAGACAAGCAACTACCTCAAGCCAGGAGCAAAACCTGACCGCACAAATGACAGTCGGAACTTCTAACCGTTTCGCTATTCGACTGCTGCTATGCGAACAGTGAATTAACAATGTTTGGCATTGTCCAAATACCTAAGCTCAATTTGTTTACACAAAGAGCATGTATATATATATATATATATATATATATATATATATATATATATATGAGATAAGTTGATAAGGAACTCAGTAGACATTTCGATTATGAGGAATATAATATATATTTCTCATAATCGAAAGTTCTACTTGGGTTCTCTTCAACTTATCTTATATATATATATATATAAAATCTCCACAATTTCCTGAACGAATTTTCGTTGAACTGATGGAACTTGCTACTAAATCAGTCTCCTTTAGTTTCAACAACATTATGTACCGGCAAATTGACGGGATATCTATGGGTAGCCCTCTTGGTCCTTCGCTAGCCAACATTTTCGTTGGATTTTTTGAAAACGAATTATTTTCCAAAATTACTAAGCCAGCATTCTACACACGCTACGTCGATGATACTTTTGCATGCTTTCCCTCACGGAGTGAAGCTGAACAGTTTCTTCGTCTTCTTTGCAACCTGCATCCATCGTTACAATTTACTATGGAGGTTGAGGACTGTGGCTCTCTCCCATTCCTCGACGTTCGTGTTTCTAAAGTTGGTACTACGTTTGAGACCTCCGTATATAGAAAACCTACATTTACAGGGCTCTATCTTAATTGGTTTTCTTTTGCCCCTCAGTCTAGAAAAATAAACCTCATTAGCGCTCTTACGCATCGTGCACTTATGATTTGTTCACCAAACCGTCTCGATACGGAACTTGGGGAAATCACTAATATTTTTCTTAGTAATGGATATCCCATTAATATAATAAAATCTACTATTGAACGTAAAATTACTACATTTAATAGTGTTAAACATATCGGTCCATCACGTTGTCCCATTTATTTAAAATTACCATGGTTAGGTCCTGCTGGCCTTCATATTGTTAAAAGGATTTCTTCTGCTACTCAACGTTGTTTTCCAGCTACTATGCTTAGAGTAGTTTACACAACTCGAACCTTTTTCTCTTCTTTTCGTAAAGATGTTTTGCCAACCATTCAAAAGAATTCTGTTGTTTATAAATTTGTTTGTCAGTGTGGAGCTGACTACGTTGGCAAAACATCCCAAAGATTAGAAATGAGAATATCCCAACATATCCCTCGGGATATTCGACTACACCAGGTTTCGAGAACATCCGGGCACTCCCAAGCTCATGAGTCCGCTATTGGGAATCACCTGTTGAGTATAAATAGGTGTTCTGAGCAATATTCCGATGGGTGGTTTTCTGTTTTATACAGTGCGAGGTCGAACTATCATCTCAATATTATTGAGGCGTTAGTTATTAACAACTCTCGACCTAGCCTGTGTAGACAAAAGATTCTGAAACATCAGTTGGAGATATTCATTGATTTAAAACCACCTGAACAGTGAGATTTTTTTTTTTTTTTTTTTTTTTTTCACTGTTCTTCCAACTGAAACCAAAAATTCCCTTCTTCCCTCATTCGTTTCTTAGTTTTTAATTTATCATTCTGACGTTTCCTCTTAGAGGGTCAGACGATAAGGCCTTAAGGATATTTTAATAATTTCACCTGCCCATTTCTTGTGTTTTTTTTGGTATTTAATTAAATTATGTTTCCTCTGAAATTTCTCCTTCCATTTTGCTGTACCAAAAATCTACTTACATATATATATATATATATCTTATATATGAGATAACCTCAACTCATCTCATATGAGATAAGTTGAAGAGAACCTCAATAGAAATTTCGATTATGAAGAAAAATTTAAAAATAAGAGTGTAATATTTATGTGTCACATAAGATTATAACAACACAACAACTTTTGGCTAGGAACAAAGTGTAGTATCTGTTCTGATACTACCCTTCACCTTTCTGTCCTTGATCAGTGAAGGAGAAATCCTTCATGACTGAAACAATTTTTATTTTTGTTCCCATCCAGAGTGCCCCTTTTTGGGGAGCTAGATTTTCCACACATTAAAAACCGACTTTGTTTCTAACTCTGTTTCTCATGGGAAGGCAAGTAAATAGAAACACTGGTAATGATTGTGCCTTGTTCTCTTGTAAGCATTTGTTGCAGAATTTGCTTATGCACATACATGCACACGAGAGCCTAACATCATTTACGTTTTACCATTAACTGGTCCCCTTTATGTTGGGCTTGAAACCGACGGTACCAATGTTTTTCTGAACTTCTGTACTATATATATATATATATATATATATATATATATATATATATATATATACTAGCAGGATCCGTTTCTTGGTGTTGCCCAAGGAGATAAAAATGAATGTTAAGTGGGAAAAATGTTATTAAATATTCTTTTTGAATTACTAAGTACCTGTGGTTTCTTAGGTATTTATTAATCAGATCATGTAACTTTTGAAAAATTAATGACAGTTATCAACAGAATTGTTTTGCTGAAATACCTGAAAACAAATGAAAACATATATAGCGCAAACAGATGTATGTATTTCTGAGAGAAAGCTATCCTTAAACTGCCTTACAATTATTATTAATAAAAAGTGTTTAGATAAATATAAATCTATTGATAGTCTGATAATATAGTCGTAGAAATTGTTTTTTGAAAATGTATTCTGGAATAATGGGTCTGGAGTGCATATAAATATATGACATACGTTAAATGAATTTATGTGTTTATGGAATGCAGAATTGTGTTATTTGATAAAGCTCTTGGATACACAATATTTGATGTACTTTCTGGTGATAATATATGTCGACATTGGGGGGGGGCTACCCGTGAACATCCTATATAAAACTTTATGACTAAAGCAAAGTTAAGCTAAACTGAGACCAGTCACTGCCAAAGAATGTCCCTGGGACTTGTTTATTGTCTTGGAAAAACAATTTAATTGGAAAATGAAGGTTTTTAAATTGAATTGCAGAATAATGCATATTATGAGAATGAATGTCACTTCTATCACATGAGGTTGCATGCATTTTTGTTTCATTGTCATGGAGCATCAAGATTCCGGGTTGTACAGTATTGTACAGTATTGTACAGTATGGTCATCATCGAGATTAGAATTAAAAGTTTGTTTCTCACCTGGAATTTCGTTAAGCAGTTATTGATTGATGACATGTATCATGCCATTTTTAGGAGCTAGAAATGCTCATTGAGGATGCACATAGTTTCAACTATATCTGGGTAAACTTTGTTACTAAGTTCTGTAGATTCCATACTTGTAATAATAAAAATCTTGCTATATTTGGTTGTTGGAATCTTAGCATCACCAATTTTTTAAAGTAAACTCACTAGCCATTGGATCACTAATCATTATGAGGATGGATTTTGTTTTGAGGAAATCTCTTAATAAAACGACCCCACCCCCAAGCAGAGCAATAAAATTGTTGGTGCTTATAAAGAAAAGGTGCCTTATTCTGTCCAGTCATCTAACAAATAAACATAAAGTAGTTATAGATAATAAATTTTAATGTAACCTTGAAAGACCTTTAAGAAACTACCTGCCCCATCCACTCCCAAGAAAGTGGGAAAATGCCGGATTTGTGGTAAGACCTCAGAGTCAATTGTGCACCTTGCAGCAGTTTGGCCCAAAGAGAGTACTGCAAAAGACATGACCGCATTGGACTCCGGATATATTGGGAGGTCTGTAAGAAGGTTGGGGTGAAGTATGCTGGAAAGGGGTTTGAGGAGGTGCTTGATGAAGTGAGAACAAGTGAGGATGGCAATGTAGAGGTATGGTGGAACAAAAGTGTCATAGCAACCAAGCAATTGCAACATAATCGTCCGGATTTGGTCGTCATTGACAAGGTGTCAAAAAACTGGAAAATTGTAGACTTCTCAGTACCCTGGAACAGGAATGAGAAGGAGAATGAGAAGTGGAGCAATTATGCTCCGATGGCCTTGGAGCTAAGGTGTATACATAGTGTTAAAACACAAATAATCCTGGTCATAGTTGGTACGCTAGGAGTAGTATCAAGTCGTCTGGAAGGACAACTGAAAAAACTATGGATCCCCGATGTTTTAGGCGGCTTTCACACCTCTGCTATTGTAGGTACCACCAACATCCTTAGGAAAACCCTTAATTTTTTAAGATTCTGGTTTGGAGCCGGGAAATCCTCTGGAAATGAATCCCATCTCTTTTAAAGGAGACGTTGATAAATGAAATCAGAATTATAAGAAGAACAAGAACAAGAATATATGCATTTCTGCTTGTATGGTGCAGATCTTCTCTTAGTCCTATTTCAAATATTTCTCTCTCTCTCTTCCCAGTTTATTAAGAATCCCTATATTCTGTGAATGCATTCTTTGAAAATATCATTTAATTTATTCATTAATCTTTGTTGGGCTCATTACTATTGTATTTCTCCACATTGCAAAGGTTTTCTACTTCATTTTGTTTGATGATGAAAAGTGTTCCCTCATCTTTTAACTTTTCAACAAAGGTAAACATCCAGTCGAGCCAGTAATGTTTTAGTTCTTCTTAGGACTATTTGTACAATATATATAGTTAGCCAACAATTCACACAAAGTTCTAAATTCTCTCAAACTGTAAACAGAAATTAAAAAAAATCAAATTGTTGAGTAATACAGCAATAATTAAACCTAAAAATAAATTTAATGTTTTCCTAAATATTAGAGCAAATAAATATTACATGTTTGCATGTAATATTTATTTGCTATATTTAGAAAAACATTAAATTTATCTCCAAAATAAAATGATCTTGATTTTTCCCATGTTAATAATTCAGACATTACAGAAAAAAAAAACGAGAAGATGTGTGTGTATGTGTGTGTATGTGTGTGTGCGTGTATGTGTGTGTGTATGATTGATATTTTCAGTCAGCCTTTTCTATAAATCCCATTATAGTATCTTCTTCAGAATTGTCTGATCTATTTCCTGCTTCCTTTGTTCTAGCTCGTTTGACTCATTGCTATGTATTGACTCCGTCAATTTGCTGTTTTAATACCTCATTCCAGAAGGTTCTTTCTAAAGACGGCAAGGTTAGGGAACTCTCTTCTTGCTTATTATTTTCCATCTACCTACTGACTTTTCAAGACTACTAACATCAATAGGCATCTCCTGTTTTTGTGATAGCAGTTTTCATCAGATGTCTCATGCCTTGTCTCAAACGATTTCCATAAAAAAGACAAATCTTTCTTTTCTTTTCTTTGCATAGCTTTTTCAATTCACTAACGATCAGAACAAGGAATGTATATATTAGGGGGAGGGAGTGACATAGTTTTTATTAGTGTCAGTCTGCCAAGGGTCATCTTGTTTTCTTCTTTTCTATAAATTTTCTTTTTTCTTTTTATTTTATTGTGTTTTTTAAATATTTTTTCTTTCATCTAATTATTATTTTATAATGGCTTGAAGTAAAGTTTAAAATGCAAAAGTCAAGTATCATGGTTCAATTGTGCCCTAAATAGAAACATTCATTTTGAATTATAATGCAAGTCGATGTCTTTGTAAATAAGTCAGCCATTTTCATATTCTGTAAATAGTTTAAAAAATTCAATTACTTTGTGACTTCGAAATTTTAAATGAAATTGGAAGTCTTTAAACTACTGAATAAAAAGTCAATTTACATGTTAAAATCTGGAATTTTTAACTATAATTCGGTTTTAATCATTGGAATCGCTGCCTAACATAGTATTAACTGATATTCTGTCAAATAAATCGTAACATATTTTATTTCAAACTTTCTTATTTGTAACGAACAATCATACGGAACACTAAAACATAGTTACGCCAACTGAAGACGCCACAACAATTTCTTAAAAAATGACGACTTCAGACTTTTATAGGTTTTCGGTTATGCTGAAAACAAATATCACTAGGAAAATTAGCCCAGACAAAAAGTTTTCGAGATATAAGTAACTGTATTTTGGTATATAATTTCTAGTAGTTTTTATTTGGCCGCCATCTTTGTTTTTTCAATGAAATGGTATGTTGAGCATGCATGCTGCAGTGAGCAGATGATCTGTGTAATTAACTCAACGCAATTCCAAAAGCCGTTCTTAACATGGGGAGGTAATAGATGTTTATTCCGAAAGCCATTCTTAACATGGGGAGGTGAGGGGTGTTTATTCCGAAAGTCGTTCTTAACATGGGGAGTTGGGTGTGTGTTTGTTTATTCCGAAAGCCATTCTTAACATGGGGAGGTGGGGGGTGTTTATTCCAAAAGAAATGATCTTGAATAAACGTTTGCATCTCGTAGACTTAACTACGCACATCGGATGCTCACTATCCCATTTCATTGAAACAACAAAGATGGCAGCCAGTTCAAACTACTAGAATTTACGATGAATAATACAGGTATTTATATCTCAAAAACTATTTGTCTGCGCTAATTTTCCCTGTGATATTCGTGTTCAGCATAGCTAAAAACCTATAGTGGTTATCGATTTATCGAAAAATGTAGAGGCGTCTTCAGTTGGCGTAGTTTTTAAAAACATATAAAGGAGAGAAAGAATAATGAGCTGTTATTTTATTATTTCAATTTAATTGAAATTATTTTTTTATTTGTACCACATGTACACATTTAAAAATTATAAACAAAAAGGGCTACTTCTACAGAATTGGAACCGGAATGTTATTTTTAACCCTAACTGTAAACTAATTCTAAGTTAAGTTTAAGTTTAGTTTGAAAAAATTCGATCTAGTTAGGTTCAAATTCTGTAAAAGCACTTTTCTCCCTTTTATTCTGTTTAGAATTGTTTAATGTTCTAAAAGAATATTCAGTATAACTCCAAAAGTGTAAGGCAGAAAAACTTACAATGATTTATTGGAAAGAATAAAAATAAAATTTTCATTTGCTTTTAAGCAAGACTAAATATTTTAAAAGGTTGATGTTTAAATATAATGGGATGGAATTTGATGTTTTTCAAGAATCTCATTAATTCCATTTGTTTTCTTTTATTAAATACATGAACATTTTGGACAAAGGAAACAGAAGTAATTATGGTGAATACGTGCTGTACTGAAATAATAACGTTGTCATTTAGAAACCGATTTTTAATATGTAGAGGATGGACGTTATGTAACATTTATCTAACAAATTCATAAATAAAACATATTGTTGAAAAATTGCATAGTCCGAATTCTGCAGGGCACATTAAAAAAGAATAGAAAATAAATAAATTTGGATTGAACTGTCAAGGTCTATAATTAAATGTGAGAAATTTTTTATGGTTCAGTGAATATCCGGAGTATCTACGCTCTCAACTCTAGTGCTGAGGTAAAGGACGAGTTCTATGAGGAGCTAGAGAGCACCATAAAGACAATTCCTGCATCAGATAAACTATACCTCCTCGGTGATTTAAATACCCATATTGGAGCCAACCGTGACTCCTGGGCTCGTTGCATTGATCATTTTGGCATCAGCAAGATGAACGAAAATGGACAGAGACTCCTCGAGCTGTGTACCTTCAATGACTTATGCAACACAAACATTCATATCATAGAGGGTCCTGGCAGTACCCCCAGTCCCGCCATTGGCACCAACTTACCAGAAGAAACTTGCAGAATTGTGTTCGGAATACTCGCAGCTACCATAGTGCAAACTGTGATACTGACCAAACGCTACTGCAGTCTGTATCAAGCCTAAGAAAATCCACAACACCAAACAAAAAGGGCCACCCCCGCATAAATATAGCCTTCACCTCCTTTCCCAACGCATGCGCGCGCTTTGTAGACTCATTCTAGGAAGCCTTAAAAGACTGTCCAACCAATACAGCAGAATAGAGATGGGAACACATTCGTGAGGTCATCTACAACTCTGCTATGGACATCCTTGGTAAGCAGGAGAAGAAGAATCTAGACTGGTTTGAAGCGGGGATCACTGAACTAGAGCCAGTTATCTCAGGTAAACGCATTGTGCTGCTTGAGTATAAAAGAGTCCCTTCTGAGAAGACACTTGCTGCACTCAGGAAGGACAAAAGTGACGCCCAGAAGACTGCCAGATGCTGTGCCAACAAATACTGGCCTAACATATGTAGCAGCATCCAACTTTATGCTGACTGCGAAACGTTCGTGGGATGTACGCGGGACTGAATGGTGGCCTTTGGCTCAATTATAGGTAAGACCAGGGTTGCGGAGTCGGATGGTAAAAGTCCGACTCCGACACCTAGAATTACTAGGATGCCGACTCCGACTCCTTTAATATCTTCAATTCCGACTCCCGACTCCGACTCCTTGACCCTATGTGAAAATCTATTTTGCAGATCCATATACCAGCCTCCCAGACCTATTCAGCATTTTATAATTACTTTTCATGTATATCATTTTCGACGTTTAACATTCACTTGTATGATAAATATACTCACATATAAACTCAACCAGCTTTATAGAATAAGTTTAGATAACAAAGGGATAAAAAGTTTACACTTAAATTTTATTATGCTATCAGTTCAAAATAGAATACAATATTTAGGGATAGGGAAACCTCTTTAGGCCATGGCATTTCGAAGCCAAACGCTTCTCATCAGAAGAGGGGGATAAAGACATTATACAGAAAATAATATTTTAAAAGATAATATTGCCTTTATGGAATGAGGATCAAAGGTAAAACAGGAAAAAGCCATAAAGGGCTACAGTAGCATGGATTGCTTATTATTGAAATATCATAGACATATATATATATATATATATATATACATATACATACATACATATATATACATACATATACATATATATATACATACATATATATACACATATACATATATATATACACATATACATATACACATATAATATATGTACATATACATATATATACATATACATATATATATATATATACATATGCATATATATATATATATATATATATATATATATATATATATATATATATATATATATAGTAAATTATAAAATATATATGGCTTAATCGCCATATATATTTTATAACTTACTAACTAGCTCTACCTATGTATTGGGCACTTTTGAAGTAAATACTTAAAGTTTACGCATAAATTTATACTTTCATATATTAATTATATGCTCATGATCATTTACTAGCCTATCAGCATATTCAAATCTGTCATAGCAGAGTTGCACTTTTGCACTTCAAGCTATATATATTTTCTTTTTCCTTTGTACCCTCTCCATTCCCGAAAAACTCATCTGTTATTGCATTTGTCCATTCTCATAAATCTTCTATCACAATATTAGGGGAAAAAAATCAATTTATAAAAATGTCTTATTTGTAAACATAAAAAATAGACTTTATTTATAATTATAGAATTGAAAGTTGCAAATAAGAATTTAATAATTTACTCTCAAAAACAAGATGGCTTCAGTGAGTTTCTCTTTCATTGCAGCCCTTTGATCTGTCCTGAATTAGCCTTAGCGCTGAAAACAAACGTTCAACACTCACTTGTGTTGGAAGTGCTGCTGCCAACATTGCAGATTCTTTCACTATCGCAGGGTACTGCTTTATAGCTTCATGAACATTTAACTTAGACTTTCTATCTAGTTGTTCTACTTGCTGTAATGCAGCATTAAAGTCTAGCTTGAAACTTGAAACACTGAAGATAGCATTTTAGCTGTTTCCTGTAGCTTACGCCGCTTTGACCTTGCTTTATGATCTTCTTGATCCAAAAGCTTTTCAAAATCCCTCTGAGTCTGTGGTTGAAATATTGTCTGGATCTTCAGCCCAAAATCCTCACAGCAAGATCACAAAGTGCCGATTTCGCTTTATCTTTCTGAGTGTTAGCTAACTACTATTCATTGGGTCGACATATATTCCAGGATTTTCACTACATTAAAAACCGAACTTTGCCATCGTAGGAAATTTTTTTTTTTCCCAGGTTGAAAACTTTCTGTTGTT
The DNA here is from genome assembly GCF_053919585.1 of Euprymna scolopes. NCBI lineage: Eukaryota > Metazoa > Mollusca > Cephalopoda > Sepiida > Sepiolidae > Euprymna > Euprymna scolopes. The sequence goes on from NC_136497.1 coordinate 109,493,284, forward strand.
AATGTTTGCTAAAAAATAAACACAATAAACTTTGCTGTAGTGTTAACATATGCTGCATTTTAAAAAAGGTGGTTCACGCTGACAATTAAATGGAATAATAAACGTTGAAAAAATTAATAAAAATAAGTAAAATTATCAATGTTGGCTTTGGGTAGGTGGTGGGGGACAAGTAAGTAAGAACAACAGTCACTTGTTAAAGTGTAGAATAATTAACAGTCGAAAAATTATAAACAAAAACAAAAATTAACAAATACCTGATACCAAATACAATAAAATTCAAGTATCTTTTATACGTGCTGAAACTGTGTTTAATTTTTTTTTTTTTTCATTTCTTTTAGTTGTCTTTACAACAATTAGCTGATTGCTTGTCGTTTAACCATTGGGGACTTCATTCTTGAAAAATTGTATTAAAAAATCTATGATTATCACTAACTTTACATTCGGGAGTGCAACTCGAACTTAATGTTAGTGGTAGAATAAGTCATTTGTTTACAACCTTTGAGAAATTAAGCCCGTTAAGCGATTGTTTTAGCATGTTAAAAGTATACAGATTGGTAGATAATTAAATGCTACTGTGTTTGGTATGAGTTTTTTTTGTTTTGTTTTTTTGGTGTTATTTTTGGTGTTATTTTTGCTTTTTACAATTTTCAACTGTTAACTTTTTTAGACTTTAACCAAGTGAATAAAAACTTTTAAATTAAAGGGGATCCTTGGATTGTATTTTAAATTACAGAGTCTGAACGCCCCCCCCCCCTCAATGTACTTGGTAAAAGCGATTTTATAGCGAGTTTTAAGAATGGTTAGGCGAAAAAAAAATGGTGAAAAATAAAACAAATAGTCAATAACTTATTGTTACCAAAGGCAATAAATGCTACTTTTCTACCTACATGAATTAGTTTATGTTTTAAAGTGTTTTCAAGCGCTTTTTTTTTTATTTTGTCATTTAAAATTGTGGGTGTGTGGATGCCAAATATCTCCAGATTTTCTAGAAAAAATCCGCTAGCCACTAGATCAAAATTTTCCTTGCTAGATTGCAAACGAAATTTCCAGATCTAGCAGAAAACCGCTAAATTGGCATCTGTTTCATAATATCCCTTTCGCCTCGGTCCGAATCACTACTTGAGTGCATGGCTATCTACCTTACTTTAATTTTCAAGTTATATAGAGTATAAAACAAGTACTAATTATCTTATATATGTTTATGCCATCATTACGCTATTACTCTAGCTAGACTAGTATTTTTCCTAACCTTTTTACCTTATCTTTGGGACCTATTTTATGGAGACAGATTTTAGCTAGGATCTATTTGGCTTTGATATTTGGCATTCTGAGTTGCAAAAGGCCAAAATACCAAAGTCCGTCTATTCTATGAAAATATGTATCTGCTGGCAGTCATACCTTGTCTAATTTTACAGGCTGACATTGTTCGATAATACCATTATCTTAGCAGTATCATAAATTATTTCACAATTTAAAGTCATTTCCTCAAATATTGACAATATTAAAGGGAAAAATATATTATGTGGTCACTTTTTTCTGATAATTTGCAACTCTCCACCCTAGCCCTGTTACTATTCCAATATTGACCTACCCTAGCTAGTATATCACTATTTGTCTTTACTAAAGTCACATTACACAATGTACAAGATTTGGCCAAGATATTTTTTTTTTTTTTTTTTACTAAACCTACAAGTGAACCAATGAAATAGGTATATAGGTTAATGCATAAATATCTGATACACTTAGGTCTAATTTATAACATAATGAGTTTTTAATTAGATTAAGATGCTTCGTAAATTTCTTTACTCTGATTTCTATTTTTCATTGGTTCACTTGTAGGTTTATTATATTCATTAGTAACCCCTGTTTTCAATTTCGTTATTTCAAACCACTAAATTTGATAAATGTATGATTTTCATATTCTGAAGTAGCTTTATCATAATCTAGCATATTTCTATTAACGAAAAATGTGATAAACTACCGAAAATGAAGGAAAAGAAAAATCACTGGGATACACTGTTTCAGCTATAATCAGCTATTTTTGTTTAGATTAGTTAATCATATACAATGTTGTCACATGGTGGCAGCACAAATTGATTTATGCCCATTTTTTTTTTTTTGATAAGATTGTAATTCCGGATCGATCCTGGACTAATCAAATTGCCAAATTCCATTCAGTAACTGGATAACTTTCAGATTACAATCTGATTGTTATCCACAGTGATCTCACTCAAAGACAGAATTTTCATTAATCATGTGTGACGTCACAACCAAAGTGAAAAAAGCTGTCCAAACAAGATTTGCAGTGATCCGATAAATCGAAATATTTTGATGAAGTAGAACCATTCCAGGACAGTACAAAATATGATATATCTCAAAAAATAATAACAAGACATTATAAAAACTGCTAAATTGTGCAACTGGTAAAACCAAACAGGAAAACCACTTGAAAAAGATTTTTTTTTTTGGACTTAAGGAGTCGGATAAAAAATTCTGACTTCGACTCCGACTCCTAGTACTTTTAGAAATCCGACTCCAACTCCAGCTAAAACCTCCGACTCCGACTCAGACTCCGCAACCCTGGGTAAGACTGCACCACTTAAGTCAGAATCAGGCAACATCATCACGAGCTGAAGAAAGCAAAGGGAGAGATGGGCTGAACACTATCAGTAGCATGAGAATATCGTCATTAACACAGCAATTGAAGGCATCCCACCCCTGCCAGCCATGGATGAACTGGATAATCCTCCCTCCTCTGACAAACTCACTGAAGCCATTGACACCTTTGCTAGCGGTAAAGCTCCAGATGGCATTCCACCTGAAACCATCATCAAAAATACAGTTCTCCTTGATCATTTCTATCAATTTCCTGCTCCAGTGCTGGGAGGACGGTTCGGTTCTGCAAGAAATGCATGACACCAACATTATAACGCTTTACAAAAATAAAGGTGATCGTGGTGATTGTAATAATTACCATGGCATCTTGTCGTTGTCAGAAAGGTCTTGTATTGAAAAGACTCCAGTCACTCGCAGAGAGAGTTTACCCAGAGGTGCAATGTGGTTTTAGAGCAGAAAGGTCAACTGTTAATATGGTATTACTCCTACGACAACTACAGACGTGTCGAGAACAGAAGAAACCACTATATCTCTCTTTTATTGATTTCACAAATGCATTTGACCTCGTTAGCAGGAGCAGCCTCTTCATGCTACTACAAAAAATAGGATGTCCCCACCAAACTCCTGAGAATGATAACCTCTTTTCATGAAGATATGAAGGGCTCTGTCAAATTCAATGGATCATTTTCAGAATCTTTTCCCATCCTCAGTGGTGTGAAACAGGGCTGTGTTCTTGCTGCAACTCTTTTTGGTATATTTTTCTCACTTCTGCTACTATACGCTTTTCATGAAACTGAAGTTGGTGTCTATATTCGCACAAGAGAGGATGAAAGCTTTTTCAACCTGGCCAAAACTAAAGTCTGCATGGCCATCATCAGGGAAATGCTGTTTGCAGATGATGTAGCATTAGTGGCCCATTCTGAGGAAGCCTTCCAACAACTTATTGAGCACCTTGCCCATGCTTGCAATGAGTTTGGTCTGACAAAAAGCCTCATGAAAACAAATGTCATGGCTCAAGATGTCAACAAGGTCCCCTGCATATCCATTGGTGATCACACACTGGAGTTGATGAACAACTTCACTTATCTAGGCTCCATTATTTCCAGCAACCTCTCACTGGACTCTGAGCTAAACACCCGCATTGGGAAAGCAGCAACAGCTATGGCCCGCCTGACAAAGAGCGCGGAGTAACAACATGCTGACCATAAACAGATGAGGATATATCAAGCCTTTGTCCTCAGCATATTACTTTAATGCAGTGAGACATGCACCCTCTACAAGCATCAAGAGCGCAGACTAAATACCTTTCATCTGCGCAATCTAAGAAAGATCTTAGGCATTACATGGCAGGACCGTGTTCCAAACAAAGACATTCTTGCCAAAGCAAATCTTATAAGAATGTTTACCCTCCTCTCCCAGAGACGTCTGTGCTGGCTAGGGCATGTCGTTCACATACAGGATGGCTGAATCCACAAAGACATTGTGTATGACGAGCTCTCAGCCGACAGCAGACCAACCGGTAGACCGCTCCTCAGATTGAAAGATGTGTGCAGAAGGGACTTAAAATCTGTTGACCTTGAACCCTATGCTGCAGGCCGTGACTCCTGGAGGGTCAAAGTCAAGAAATGTGTCCGACTGAGCGAGGAGAGAAGAGATGAACAGTGGGAAGAGAAGAGAGGCAGGCGCAAAAGAACAGCATGAACCGGAGAGCATGACAGAGGGTATCCATGTGGGAAGTGCAACAGAATCTGCCGCCTCCACATCAGTCCGCTCAGTCACAGCAACAGTTGCCATCACTCATGACTACCTTCAGGTGTGATTCTTCATCATCTATCTAGACAGAAGGACGCCAACAACAAATAACTAGGTAATTGGTCAAGAATATAAAATTAAATTTAATCGTCAACAGAAATAAAAGATGAAAAAAAGCATACATAGTATTATTAAGGTTTTGATGCTTGCTCAAAAATTGAAAAATAAATATTAGTACCCGTATAAGAAAAAAGATTTTTAGGGCTTTTTTGGGATGGGGAAAAGTAGCTGTAGTACATCTTCTAAATAGTAAAATACTCCACAGAAAGTAAAAAAAAATGTATTTTAAATGTTGTAATCAATAATAATGTTCATGTTTTTAAGAAATTAAAAAAAATGAAGCAGTGTTTTTTTGTTTTTTTTCAAATAAGCAATTAAAAAATAATTGTGAAGATATACTAAAGTTAAAATTATGTAAAAAAAGTTCTACTATCTGAAAAATGGATATTTTGAACATGAATTAAATTCTTTAAATTACAACTAGCAGAGAGATTTGATGTTGTCCGGGATTGAATTAGAATTAGTGAATGAACTTCCAATACTTTTATTGTCATCGAAATCGGTGAAATCGAACAATTTTTCAATCAAATCGATTGCTTTAATTGGGGACCCATCACAGTGCACCAGGAGGAAGCCACATGCTTCCATGGAGTGACTTAGTCCACAATACATTATAATCTACATTGCACTGTTGAGAACCTACTGTTGATTTTATAAAATTATTTTTAAGTAATGGCTTGAATTAAAGTTTAAAATGCAAAAGTTAGATGTTATATTTCAATTGTGCTCTAAACAAGAATTCATTTCTGTCTTATAAAGAAACCTACTGTTGATTTTATATACCCGGTTCTTCTGTTTGTGCAGTGATAAAACTTTTCAAGTGCATTAATGATTTTAGGCTGTTAAATTTGGTTAAAATCAGACTGTTCCTTCTTAAATTGGATTTTTTTGATTAATGATTTTTGATACTTATCAGGGGCATTTCGATACAAAACCTATCTAAGAACACTGCCAAACACATAAAGTACATTTACATGAAATTAAAAAAAAATTGGTCCAGCCATTTCCGAGTTCATGGTGAACAACCTCTCACACTCATGCGTGCACACACACACACACGTGCATGTATGCACACACACACACACACACACACACACACACACACACACACACACACACACACACACACACACACACACAAAGTTTGTTCTATATATAAGCAGAAATTAATCTTTCCAGTTTAAATTGATGAGATAAAAATGCAATTTTTTGTGTATTATTTTTATGCATATGAAGTTGTAATGAAAGTTCTATCTGTTTTTTTTACGACTAAATAAAAAATATGCAGACTATCAGATTTATTTAATTGCCTTTTTCTGGCCCAAACTCATTTTCAGTTTCTTTTGAAGTCTTTATCCAATCAAATGATTTTGCAAACTTGTAAAAAGTTGGTTGTCTGTTAATGTGAAATCTGAAGAATATGTTGGTTGATGCATAATTTTCCCTGATATATTTTTGTAGATCTTAGATTTTTCATACTATGTGAGGTATCATGTTTTATCATGATAATGCTAGACCTCATACTGCACAAAATGCAAATATCTCCTAGGAAAATATCTTTGGAAAATATTCTCTGGACCTTGCACAAACAGATTTAATGTTAATGGTTTCAGAATTACTTCAACAGAACGGTAGAAATGAATTAGTTTTCTTATCAGTTAAAAAATTTATGCATTAAAACACTTATTGACAGATGGAAAGAGGCCATAGAAAAGAATAATTAAATAACTCTGATATCACATTTTATTGAGTCGTAAAATGGATGAGATATAACTGGATGGATGTAACTTTTTGTTTCAAATCTTTACTGTAATCTTATTTGATTTGTTTTTTAAACAGAGGTTCAAGAGAGTCCCTTTCATCTCGGAATCATCGTGGTGACAGAACTGAGCGAGCAGATCGTAGCTCAGAATTGCATGAAGAACGATCTGACAGACATCGGGAAGTAGAACGCCGAAGAGGACGAACCGGTTCAGAATCTGATCATTATCAAGATTCTGTTCCAAATAACCTAGTGGACGGCCGGATTCCCCGAGAGTCTCGTCAAAAGGAACCTTATGATGACGAACAGTGGAAAAGTACTGACTCCTCTGCTGGTCATCATGGACGTCGAAATACTGCACGTCATCAAAGAGACCGCGGAGATGTGAGTAAAGATTCAGGAAGAGAACATCCATCAGATTCAATTCGAGATAACAAAAGGGACCCTAGTAGAGACCATAGAGACCATCGTGGAGATAACCAAAGGGACGTGCAGCGAGAACATCGTGATCACATAACTGAAATGAAAGATCGACGGTCTCCTAGTCGGGACCGTGAACGGACACGTGGTTCGAAAGCGGATAAATATAGTCCATATATTACAGATCATTCATCAATTCAGGTTGTGGACACTGATCATGATATTGGTAGAGAAGTATCTGAAATTATTGAAACTGATAGATATTTTGATAGAAAACAACATTTAGATCCAAATTCAGCAGCGAATAAAAGCTCTAGGACTAACCGGCGTAAAGTTGAAAGCATGTTACGCAATGATTCTTTGAGTTCTGATCCGTCTGACTGCGTCAGGCCGCCCCCACCAAAGCCCCACAAACACAAGAAAGGAAAGAAGCAGCGACAACAGTCCATCAGTAGTTCGGACGATGAAATCAGATCAACACCAGAGTGTTCGAGCTGTGAAGAGCCCGATATGGAAAGTGAAAGTGTCAGCGAGAAAGGTCTGTCATTTAATTCTTTCATTATAAAATTGTTGAACTGATTAAATGCAATTCCCTATGTACGTGGCATGTTCGTCTCCCCTCCCCCACCCCTCCCTCATTTTATTTGCATTTATGGTTTATATACATTTTCATGTTTGCAACTGAACCCTCATTTGTACTGGTTATATTTATTTTTATTTACATTAAAATAATAAAATGTGCAAAATAAAATTGACATTATTGTGCAAAACCCGCAGAAACATTTTTCAAACAGATAATATTTTTTCAATTAAAAGAAATATCATAATTATTCAAATTTAGCTTGTTTATGATTTTTAAATGAAATCCAAATTTAAACAAATATTCATTAGAAATGACTATTTATTCTATGAATTAATACAATGTTTAAAAATCAAAAAGTGAAAATAAACATCTTAATATGTTCCTATAATTTGTATATAATTATAGGAATTTAATAAATTAGTCTTAGTTATAAGAACATGAGGATGATCGGTTTCTTCATTTTTCTTTATACACAAAAGAGATAAACAAAAAATGATCTAAAATCTTATGAAATATAACAAGATTAATCTGCGCTTATAAGTAATACACCAAACATATAAACACATGCTAAGGCCTAAGCATATGTAGAAATAAGGCTGAATATGAAGAAATATGAAAGATGGATTTTCAAAATATTGAGAGGCACATTGAATACAACTGGTATAGATGCAACTGACCACATGTTGTCTCAAAGGCACCTTGACAAAACTGGTTTGGTGATTAGGAGCCGATTAATCGCATGTCTCAAAAATGGGGAAAAAAACTATTGTCACTTCAGTTATGAAACTGAAAAAAGAAAAGCAGAGCAATTAAGCATACATGTGTTGCCACCTGTTAGATAAATAAAAGAAAAGGAGAGCAATTTAGCATACATGTGTTGCCACATGTTAGATAAATAGAAGAAAAGGAGAGGAATTTCCTAAGATGTGTTGCCAACTGTTTGATAAATAGAAGAAAAGGAGAGGAATTTAGCATACATGTGTTGCCACCTGTTAGATAAATAGAAGAAAAGGAGAACAATTTAGCATACATGTGTTGCCATTTGTTAGATAAATAGAAGAAAAGGAGAGGAATTTAGCATACATGTGTTGCCACCTTTTAGATAAATAGAAGAAAAGGAGAACAATTAAGCATACATGTGTTGCCACCTGTTAGATAAATAGAAGAAAAGGAGAGGAATTTAGCATACATGTGTTGCCACCTTTTAGATAAATAGAAGAAAAGGAGAGGAATTTAGCATACATGTGTTGCCACCTGTTAGATCAATAGAAGAAAAGGAGAGGAATTTAGTATACATGTGTTGCCACCTTTAAGATAAATAGAAGAAAAGGAGAACAATTTAGCATAAATGTGTAATCATCTGTTAGATAAATAGAAGAAAAGGAGAGGAATTTAGCATACATGTGTTGCCACCTGTTGGATAAATAGAAGAAAAAGAGGAAATTTTGCATACATGTGTTGCAATCTGTTAGATAAATAGAAGAAAAGGAGAACAATTTAGCATACATGTGTTGCCACCTTTTAGATAAATAGAAGAGAAGGAGAACAATTTAGCATACATGTGTTGCCACCTTTTAGATAAATAGAAGAAAAGGAGAACAATTTAGCCTACATTTGTTGCCATCTGTTAGATAAATAGAAGAAAAGGAGAACAATTTAGCATACATGTGTTGCCACCTTTTAGATAAATAGAAGAAAAGGAGAACAATTTAGCATACATGTGTTGCCACCTTTTAGATAAATAGAAGAAAAGGAGAACAATTTAGCATACATGTGTTGCCACCTTTTAGATAAATAGAAGAAAAGGAGAACAATTTAGCATACATGTGTTGCCATCTGTTAGATCAATAGAAGAAAAGGAGAGGAATTTAGCATACATGTGTTGCCATCTGTTAGATCAATAGAAGAAAAGGAGAACAATTTAGCATACATGTGTTGCCACCTTTTAGATAAATAGAAGAAAAGGAGAACAATTTAGCATACATGTGTTGCCATCTGTTAGATCAATAGAAGAAAAGGAGAGGAATTTAGCATACATGTGTTGCCACCTTTTAGATAAATAGAAGAAAAGGAGAACAATTAAGCATACATGTGTTGCCATCTGTTAGATCAATAGAAGAAAAGGAGAGGAATTTAGCATACATGTGTTGCCATCTGTTAGATAAATAGAAGAAAAGGAGAACAATTTAGCATACATGTGTTGCCATCTGTTAGATCAATAGAAGAAAAGGAGAGGAATTTAGCATACATGTGTTGCCATCTTTTAGATAAATAGAAGAAAAGGAGAACAATTAAGCATACATGTGTTGCCATCTGTTAGATCAATAGAAGAAAAGGAGAACAATTAAGCATACATGTGTTGCCATCTTTTAGATAAATAGGAGAAAAGGAGAACAATTTAGCATACATGTGTTGCCATCTTTTAGATAAATAGAAGAAAAGGAGAACAATTAAGCATACATGTGTTGCCATCTGTTAGATCAATAGAAGAAAAGGAGAGGAATTTAGCATACATGTGTTGCCATCTGTTAGATAAATAGAAGAAAAGGAGAGCAATTTAGCATACATGTGTTGCATCCTTTTAGATAAATAGAAGAAAAGGAGAACAATTAAGCATACATGTGTTGCCATCTGTTAGATCAATAGAAGAAAAGGAGAGGAATTTAGCATACATGTGTTGCCATCTGTTAGATAAATAGAAGAAAAGGAGAGCAATTTAGCATACATGTGTTGCATCCTTTTAGATAAATAGAAGAAAAGGAGAACAATTAAGCATACATGTGTTGCCATCTGTTAGATAAATAGAAGAAAAGGAGAGGAATTTAGCATACATGTGTTGCCATCTTTTAGATAAATAGAAGAAAAGGAGAGCAATTTAGCATACATGTGTTGCCACCTTTTAGATAAATAGAAGAAAAGGAGAACAATTAAGCATACATGTGTTGCCATCTGTTAGATCAATAGAAGAAAAGGAGAGGAATTTAGCATACATGTGTTGCCATCTGTTAGATAAATAGAAGAAAAGGAGAGCAATTTAGCATACATGTGTTGCATCCTTTTAGATAAATAGAAGAAAAGGAGAACAATTAAGCATACATGTGTTGCCATCTGTTAGATAAATAGAAGAAAAGGAGAGGAATTTAGCATACATGTGTTGCCATCTTTTAGATAAATAGAAGAAAAGGAGAGCAATTTAGCATACATGTGTTGCCACCTTTTAGATAAATAGAAGAAAAGGAGAACAATTAAGCATACATGTGTTGCCATCTGTTAGATCAATAGAAGAAAAGGAGAGGAATTTAGCATACATGTGTTGCCATCTTTTAGATAAATAGAAGAAAAGGAGAGCAATTTAGCATACATGTGTTGCATCCTTTTAGATAAATAGAAGAAAAGGAGAACAATTAAGCATACATGTGTTGCCATCTGTTAGATCAATAGAAGAAAAGGAGAGGAATTTAGCATACATGTGTTGCCATCTTTTAGATAAATAGAAGAAAAGGAGAGCAATTTAGCATACATGTGTTGCATCCTTTTAGATAAATAGAAGAAAAGGAGAACAATTAAGCATACATGTGTTGCCATCTGTTAGATCAATAGAAGAAAAGGAGAGGAATTTAGCATACATGTGTTGCCATCTTTTAGATAAATAGAAGAAAAGGAGAGCAATTTAGCATACATGTGTTGCATCCTTTTAGATAAATAGAAGAAAAGGAGAACAATTAAGCATACATGTGTTGCCATCTGTTAGATCAATAGAAGAAAAGGAGAGGAATTTAGCATACATGTGTTGCCATCTTTTAGATAAATAGAAGAAAAGGAGAGCAATTTAGCATACATGTGTTGCATCCTTTTAGATAAATAGAAGAAAAGGAGAACAATTAAGCATACATGTGTTGCCATCTGTTAGATCAATAGAAGAAAAGGAGAGGAATTTAGCATACATGTGTTGCCATCTTTTAGATAAATAGAAGAAAAGGAGAGCAATTTAGCATACATGTGTTGCCACCTTTTAGATAAATAGAAGAAAAGGAGAACAATTAAGCATACATGTGTTGCCATCTGTTAGATCAATAGAAGAAAAGGAGAGGAATTTAGCATACATGTGTTGCCATCTTTTAGATAAATAGAAGAAAAGGAGAACAATTTAGCATACATGTGTTGCCATCTGTTAGATCAATAGAAGAAAAGGAGAGGAATTTAGCATACATGTGTTGCCATCTGTTAGATCAATAGAAGAAAAGGAGAACAATTTAGCATACATGTGTTGCCACCTTTTAGATAAATAGAAGAAAAGGAGAACAATTTAGCATACATGTGTTGCCATCTGTTAGATAAATAGAAGAAAAGGAGAACAATTTAGCATACATGTGTTGCCACCTTTTAGATAAATAGAAGAAAAGGAGAACAATTTAGCATACATGTGTTGCCACCTTTTAGATAAATAGAAGAAAAGGAAACAATTTAGCATACATGTGTTGCCATCTGTTAGATAAATAGAAGAAAAGGAGAACAATTTAGCATACATGTGCTGCCAACTGTTAGATAAATAGAAGAAAAGGAGAACAATTTAGCATACATGTGTTGCCACCTTTTAGATAAATAGAAGAAAAGGAGAACAATTTAGCATACATGTGTTGCCACCTTTTAGATAAATAGAAGAAAAGGAGAACAATTTAGCATACATGTGTTGCCACGTTTTAGATAAATAGAAGAAAAGGAGAACAATTTAGCATACATGTGTTGCCACCTTTTAGATAAATAGAAGAAAAGGAGAACAATTTAGCATACATGTGTTGCCACCTTTTAGATAAATAGAAGAAAAGGAGAACAATTTAGCATACATGTGTTGCCACCTTTTAGATAAATAGAAGAAAAGGAGAACAATTTAGCATACATGTGTTGCCACCTTTTAGATAAATAGAAGAAAAGGAGAACAATTTAGCATACATGTGTTGCCACCTTTTAGATAAATAGAAGAAAAGGAGAACAATTAAGCATACATGTGTTGCCACCTTTTAGATAAATAGAAGAAAAGGAGAACAATTTAGCATACATGTGTTGCCACCTTTTAGATAAATAGAAGAAAAGGAGAACAATTTAGCATACATGTGTTGCCACCTTTTAGATAAATAGAAGAAAAGGAGAACAATTTAGCATACATGTGTTGCCACCTTTTAGATAAATAGAAGAAAAGGAGAACAATTTAGCATACATGTGTTGCCACCTTTTAGATAAATAGAAGAAAAGGAGAACAATTTAGCATACATGTGTTGCCACCTTTTAGATAAATAGAAGAAAAGGAGAACAATTTAGCATACATGTGTTGCCACCTTTTAGATAAATAGAAGAAAAGGAGAACAATTAAGCATACATGTGTTGCCACCTTTTAGATAAATAGAAGAAAAGGAGAACAATTTAGCATACATGTGTTGCCACCTTTTAGATAAATAGAAGAAAAGGAGAACAATTTAGCATACATGTGTTGCCACCTTTTAGATAAATAGAAGAAAAGGAGAACAATTTAGCATACATGTGTTGCCACCTTTTAGATAAATAGAAGAAAAGGAGAACAATTTAGCATACATGTGTTGCCACCTTTTAGATAAATAGAAGAAAAGGAGAACAATTAAGCATACATGTGTTGCCACCTTTTAGATAAATAGAAGAAAAGGAGAGGAATTTAGCATACATGTGTTGCCACCTTTTAGATAAATAGAAGAAAAGGAGAACAATTTAGCATACATGTGTTGCCACCTTTTAGATAAATAGAAGAAAAGGAGAACAATTAAGCATACATGTGTTGCCACCTGTTAGATAAATAGAAGAAAAGGAGAGGAATTTAGCATACATGTGTTGCCACCTTTTAGATAAATAGAAGAAAAGGAGAGGAATTTAGCATACATGTGTTGCCACCTGTTAGATCAATAGAAGAAAAGGAGAGGAATTTAGCATACATGTGTTGCCACCTTTAAGATAAATAGAAGAAAAGGAGAACAATTTAGCATAAATGTGTAATCATCTGTTAGATAAATAGAAGAAAAGGAGAGGAATTTAGCATACATGTGTTGCCACCTGTTGGATAAATAGAAGAAAAAGAGGAAATTTTGCATACATGTGTTGCAATCTGTTAGATAAATAGAAGAAAAGGAGAACAATTTAGCATACATGTGTTGCCACCTGTTAGATCACTAGAAGAAAAGGAGAGGAATTTAGCATACATGTGTTGCCATCTGTTAGATCAATAGAAGAAAAGAAGAACAATTTAGCATACATGTGTTGCCACCTTTTAGATAAATAGAAGAAAAGGAGAACAATTTAGCATACATGTGTTGCCACCTGTTAGATCAATAGAAGAAAAGGAGAGGAATTTAGCATACATGTGTTGCCATCTGTTAGATCAATAGAAGAAAAGGAGAACAATTTAGCATACATGTGTTGCAATCTGTTAGATAAATAGAAGAAAAGGAGAACAATTTAGCATACATGTGTTGCCATCTGTTAGATAAATAGAAGAAAAGGAGAACAATTTAGCATACATGTGTTGCCACCTTTTAGATAAATAGAAGAAAAGGAGAACAATTTAGCATACATGTGTTGCCATCTGTTAGATAAATAGAAGAAAAGGAGAACAATTTAGCATACATGTGTTGCCATCTGTTAGATAAATAGAAGAAAAGGAGAACAATTTAGCATACATGTGTTGCCACCTTTTAGATAAATAGAAGAAAAGGAGAACAATTTAGCATACATGTGTTGCCATCTGTTAGATAAATAGAAGAAAAGGAGAACAATTTAGCATACATGTGTTGCCATCTGTTAGATAAATAGAAGAAAAGGAGAACAATTTAGCATACATGTGTTGCAACCTTTTAGATAAATAGAAGAAAAGGTGAACAAGTTAGCATACATGTGTTGCCATCTGTTAGATAAATAGAAGAAAAGGAGAACAATTTAGTATACATGTGTTGCCATCTGTTAGATAAATAGAAGAAAAGGAGAACAATTTAGCATACATGTGTTGCAACCTTTTAGATAAATAGAAGAAAAGGAGAACAATTTAGCATACATGTGTTGCCATCTGTTAGATAAATAGAAGAAAAGGAGAACAATTTAGCATACATGTGTTGCCATCTGTTAGATAAATAGAAGAAAAGGAGAACAATTTAGCATACATGTGTTGCCACCTTTTAGATAAATAGAAGAAAAGGAGAACAATTTAGCATACATGTGTTGCCATCTGTTAGATCAATAGAAGAAAAGGAGAGGAATTTAGCATACATGTGTTGCCATCTGTTAGATCAATAGAAGAAAAGGAGAACAATTTAGCATACATGTGTTGCCACCTTTTAGATAAATAGAAGAAAAGGAGAACAATTTAGCATACATGTGTTGCCATCTGTTAGATCAATAGAAGAAAAGGAGAGGAATTTAGCATACATGTGTTGCCACCTTTTAGATAAATAGAAGAAAAGGAGAACAATTAAGCATACATGTGTTGCCATCTGTTAGATCAATAGAAGAAAAGGAGAGGAATTTAGCATACATGTGTTGCCATCTGTTAGATCAATAGAAGAAAAGGAGAACAATTTAGCATACATGTGTTGCCATCTGTTAGATCAATAGAAGAAAAGGAGAGGAATTTAGCACACATGTGTTGCCATCTGTTAGATAAATAGAAGAAAAGGAGAACAATTTAGCATACATGTGTTGCCATCTGTTAGATCAATAGAAGAAAAGGAGAACAATTTAGCATACATGTGTTGCCATCTGTTAGATAAATAGAAGAAAAGGAGAGCAATTTAGATTACATGTGTTGCCACCTTTTAGATAAATAGAAGAACAGGAGAACAATTAAGCATACATGTGTTGCCATCTGTTAGATCAATAGAAGAAAAGGAGAGGAATTTAGCATACATGTGTTGCCATCTTTTAGATAAATAGAAGAAAAGGAGAACAATTAAGCATACATGTGTTGCCATCTGTTAGATCAATAGAAGAAAAGGAGAGGAATTTAGCATACATGTGTTGCCATCTGTTAGATAAATAGAAGAAAAGGAGAGCAATTTAGCATACATGTGTTGCATCCTTTTAGATAAATAGAAGAAAAGGAGAACAATTTAGCATACATGTGTTGCCATCTGTTAGATCAATAGAAGAAAAGAAGATGAATTTAGCATACATGTGTTGCCATCTTTTAGATAAATAGAAGAAAAGGAGAACAATTTAGCATACATGTGTTGCCATCTGTTAGATCAATAGAAGAAAAGGAGAGGAATTTAGCATACATGTGTTGCCATCTGTTAGATCAATAGAAGAAAAGGAGAACAATTTAGCATACATGTGTTGCCACCTTTTAGATAAATAGAAGAAAAGGAGAACAATTTAGCATACATGTGTTGCCATCTGTTAGATAAATAGAAGAAAAGGAGAACAATTTAGCATACATGTGTTGCCACCTTTTAGATAAATAGAAGAAAAGGAGAACAATTTAGCATACATGTGTTGCCACCTTTTAGATAAATAGAAGAAAAGGAGAACAATTTAGCATACATGTGTTTCCATCTGTTAGATAAATAGAAGAAAAGGAGAACAATTTAGCATACATGTGTTGCCATCTGTTAGATAAATAGAAGAAAAGGAGAACAATTTAGCATACATGTGTTGCCACCTTTTAGATAAATAGAAGAAAAGGAGAACAATTTAGCATACATGTGTTGCCATCTGTTAGATCAATAGAAGAAAAGGAGAACAATTTAGCATACATGTGTTGCCATCTGTTAGATCAATAGAAGAAAAGGAGAACAATTTAGCATACATGTGTTGCCACCTTTTAGATAAATAGAAGAAAAGGAGAACAATTTAGCATACATGTGTTGCCATCTGTTCGATCAATAGAAGAAAAGGAGAGGAATTTAGCATACATGTGTTGCCATCGGTTAGATCAATAGAAGAAAAGGAGAACAATTTAGCATACATGTGTTGCCACCTTTTAGATAAATAGAAAAAAAGGAGAACAATTAAGCATACATGTGTTGCCATCTGTTAGATCAATAGAAGAAAAGGAGAGGAATTTAGCATACATGTGTTGCCATCTGTTAGATAAATAGAAGAAAAGGAGAGGAATTTTGCATACATGTGTTGCCACCTTTTAGATAAATAGAAGAAAAGGAGAACATTTTAGCATACATGTGTTGCCATCTGTTAGATAAATAGAAGAAAAGGAGAACAATTTACCATACATGTGTTGCCACCTTTTAGATAAATAGACGAAAAGGAGAGGAATTTAGGATACATGTGTTGCCACCTTTTAGATAAATAGAAGAAAAGGAGAACAATTTAGCATACATGTGTTGCCATCTGTTAGATAAATAGAAGAAAAGGAGAACAATTTAGCATACATGTGTTGCCATCTGTTAGATAAATAGAAGAAAAGGAGAACAATTTAGCATACATGTGTTGCCACCTTTTAGATAAATAGAAGAAAAGGAGAACAATTTAGCATACATGTGTTGCCACCTTTTAGATAAATAGAAGAAAAGGAGAACAATTTAGCATACATGTGTTGCCACCTTTTAGATAAATAGACGAAAAGGAGAGGAATTTAGGATACATGTGTTGCCACCTTTTAGATAAATAGAAGAAAAGGAGAACAATTTAGCATACATGTGTTGCCATCTGTTAGATAAATAGAAGAAAAGGAGAACAATTTAGCATACATGTGTTGCCACCTTTTAGATAAATAGAAGAAAAGGAGAACAATTTAGCATACATGTGTTGCCACCTTTTAGATAAATAGAAGAAAAGGAGAGGAATTTAGCATACATGTGTTGCCATCTGTTAGATAAATAGAAGAAAAGGAGTGGAATTTAGCATACATGTGTTGCCACCTTTTAGATAAATAGAAGAAAAGGAGAACAATTTAGCATACATGTGTTGCCATCTGTTAGATAAATAGAAGAAAAGGAGAACAATTTAGCATACATGTGTTGCCACCTTTTAGATAAATAGACGAAAAGGAGAGGAATTTAGGATACATGTGTTGCCACCTTTTAGATAAATAGAAGAAAAGGAGAACAATTTAGCATACACGTGTTGCCACCTTTTAGATAAATAGAAGAAAAGGAGAACAATTTAGCATACATGTGTTGCCATCTGTTAGATAAATAGAAGAAAAGGAGAACAATTTAGCATACATGTGTTGCCACCTTTTAGATAAATAGAAGAAAAGGAGAACAATTTAGCATACATGTGTTGCCACCTTTTAGATAAATAGAAGAAAAGGAGAACAATTTAGCATACATGTGTTGCCATCTGTTAGATAAATCGAAGAAAAGGAGAACAATTTAGCATACATGTGTTGCCACCTTTTAGATAAATAGAAGAAAAGGAGAACAATTTAGCATACATGTGTTGCCATCTGTTAGATAAATAGAAGAAAAGGAGAACAATTTAGCATACATGTGTTGCCACCTTTTAGATAAATAGAAGAAAAGGAGAACAATTTAGCATACATGTGTTGCCATCTGTTAGATCAATAGAAGAAAAGGAGAGGAATTTAGCATACATGTGTTGCCATCTGTTAGATCAATAGAAGAAAAGGAGAACAATTTAGCATACATGTGTTGCCACCTTTTAGATAAATAGAAGAAAAGGAGAAAAATTTAGCATACATGTGTTGCCATCTGTAAGATCAATAGAAGAAAAGGAGAGGAATTTAGCATACATGTGTTGCCATCTGTTAGATAAATAGAAGAAAAGGAGAGCAATTTAGCATACATGTGTTGCCACCTTTTAGATAAATAGAAGAAAAGGAGAACAATTTAGCATACATGTGTTGCCATCTGTTAGATCAATAGAAGAAAAGGAGAACAATTTAGCATACATGTGTTGCCACCTTTTAGATAAATAGAAGAAAAGGAGAACAATTTAGCATACATGTGTTGCCATCTGTTAGATAAATAGAAGAAAAGGAGAACAATTTAGCATACATGTGTTGCCATCTGTTAGATCAATAGAAGAAAAGGAGAACAATTTAGCATACATGTGTTGCAATCTGTTAGATAAATAGAAGAAAAGGAGAACAATTTAGCATACATGTGTTGCCATCTGTTAGATAAATAGAAGAAAAGGAGAACAATTTAGCATACATGTGTTGCCACCTTTTAGATAAATAGAAGAAAAGGAGAACAATTTAGCATACATGTGTTGCCATCTGTTAGATCAATAGAAGAAAAGGAGAGGAATTTAGCATACATGTGTTGCCATCTGTTAGATAAATAGAAGAAAAGGAGAGCAATTTAGCATACATGTGTTGCCACCTTTTAGATAAATAGAAGAAAAGGAGAACAATTTAGCATACATGTGTTGCCACCTGTTAGATAAATAGAAGAAAAGGAGAGCAATTTAGCATACATGTGTTGCCACCTTTTAGATAAATAGAAGAAAAGGAGAACAATTTAGCATACATGTGTTGCCATCTGTTAGATAAATAGAAGAAAAGGAGAACAATTTAGCATACATGTGTTGCCACCTGTTAGATAAATAGAAGAAAAGGAGAACA
Organism: Euprymna scolopes; assembly: GCF_053919585.1. Classification (NCBI taxonomy): domain Eukaryota; kingdom Metazoa; phylum Mollusca; class Cephalopoda; order Sepiida; family Sepiolidae; genus Euprymna; species Euprymna scolopes. The sequence goes on from NC_136497.1 coordinate 109,512,100, forward strand.
ATTTAGCATACATGTGTTGCCATCTGTTAGATAAATAGAAGAAAAGGAGAGGAATTTAGCATACATGTGTTGCCACCTTTTAGATAAATAGAAGAAAAGGAGAACAATTTAGTATCATGTGTTGCCATCTGTTAGCTAAATAGAAGAAAAGGAGAACAATTTAGCATACATGTGTTGCCACCTTTTAGATAAATAGAAGAAAAGGAGAGGAATTTTGCATACATGTGTTGCCACCTTTTAGATAAATAGAAGAAAAGGAGAACAATTTAGCATAAATGTGTTACCATCTGTTAGATAAATAGAAGAAAAGGAGAACACTTTAGCATACATGTGTTGCCATCTGTTAGATAAATAGAAGAAAAGGAGAGGAATTTAGCATACATGTGTTGCCACCTTTTAGATAAATAGAAGAAAAGGAGAAGAATTTAGCATACATGTGTTGCCACCTTTTAGATAAATAGAAGAAAAGGAGAAGAATTTAGCATACATGTGTTTCCATCTGTTAGATAAATAGAAGAAAAGGAGAACAATTTAGCATACATGTGTTGCCATCTGTTAGATAAATAGAAGAAAAGGAGAACAATTTAGCATACATGTGTTGCCACCTTTTAGATAAATAGAAGAAAAGGAGAACAATTTAGCATACATGTGTTGCCACCTGTTAGATAAATAGAAGAAAAGGAGAGCAATTTAGCATACATGTGTTGCAACCTTTTAGATAAATAGAAGAAAAGGAGAACAATTTAGCATACATGTGTTGCCATCTGTTAGATAAATAGAAGAAAAGGAGAACAATTTAGCATACATGTGTTGCCACCTGTTAGATAAATAGAAGAAAAGGAGAACAATTTAGCATACATGTGTTGCCATCTGTTAGATAAATAGAAGAAAAGGAGAGGAATTTAGCATACATGTGTTGCCACCTTTTAGATAAATAGAAGAAAAGGAGAACAATTTTGTATCATGTGTTGCCATCTGTTAGCTAAATAGAAGAAAAGGAGAACAATTTAGCATACATGTGTTGCCACCTTTTAGATAAATAGAAGAAAAGGAGAGGAATTTACATACATGTGTTGCCACCTTTTAGATAAATAGAAGAAAAGGAGAACAATTTAGCATAAATGTGTTGCCATCTGTTAGATAAATAGAAGAAAAGGAGAACACTTTAGCATACATGTGTTGCCATCTGTTAGATAAATAGAAGAAAAGGAGAGGAATTTAGCATACATGTGTTGCCACCTTTTAGATAAATAGAAGAAAAGGAGAAGAATTTAGCATACATGTGTTGCCACCTTTTAGATAAATAGAAGAAAAGGAGAAGAATTTAGCATACATGTGTTTCCATCTGTTAGATAAATAGAAGAAAAGGAGAACAATTTAGCATACATGTGTTGCCATCTGTTAGATAAATAGAAGAAAAGGAGAACAATTTAGCATACATGTGTTGCCACCTTTTAGATAAATAGAAGAAAAGGAGAACAATTTAGCATACATGTGTTGCCATCTGTTAGATAAATAGAAGAAAAGGAGAGCAATTTAGCATACATGTGTTGCCACCTTTTAGATAAATAGAAGAAAAGGAGAACAATTTAGCATACATGTGTTGCCATCTGTTAGATCAATAGAAGAAAAGGAGAGGAATTTAGCATACATGTGTTGCCATCTGTTAGATCAATAGAAGAAAAGGAGAACAATTTAGCATACATGTGTTGCAATCTGTTAGATAAATAGAAGAAAAGGAGAACAATTTAGCATACATGTGTTGCCATCTGTTAGATAAATAGAAGAAAAGGAGAACAATTTAGCATACATGTGTTGCCACCTTTTAGATAAATATAAGAAAAGGAGAACAATTTAGCATACATGTGTTGCCATCTGTTAGATCAATAGAAGAAAAGGAGAGGAATTTAGCATACATGTGTTGCCATCTGTTAGATAAATAGAAGAAAAGGAGAGCAATTTAGCATACATGTGTTGCCACCTTTTAGATAAATAGAAGAAAAGGAGAACAATTTAGCATACATGTGTTGCCATCTGTTAGATAAATAGAAGAAAAGGAGAACAATTTAGCATACATGTGTTGCCACCTGTTAGATAAATAGAAGAAAAGGAGAGGAATTTAGCATACATGTGTTGCCACCTGTGTTAGATAAATAGAAGAAAAGGAGAGGAATTTAGCATACATGTGTTGCCACCTGTTAGATAAATAGAAGAAAAGGAGAGGAATTAAGCATACATGTGTTGCCACCTGTTAGATAAATAGAAGAAAAGGAGAACAATTTAGCATACATGTTTTGCCACCTTTTAGATAAATAGAAGAAAAGGAGAACAATTTAGCATACATGTGTTGCCACCTTTTAGATAAATAGAAGAAAAGGAGAACAATTTAGCATACATGTGTTGCCACCTTTTAGATAAATAGAAGAAAAGGAGAACAATTTAGCATACATGTGTTGCCACCTGTTAGATAAATAGAAGAAAAGGAGAGAAATTTAGCACACATGTGTTGCCATCTGTTAGATAAATAGAAGAAAAGGAGAACAATTTAGCATACATGTGTTGCCATCTGTTAGATAAATAGAAGAAAAGGAGACCAATTTAGCACACATGTGTTGCCATCTGTTAGATAAATAGAAGAAAAGGAGAGCAATTTAGCATACATGTGTTGCCACCTTTTAGATAAATAGAAGAAAAGGAGAACAATTTAGCATACATGTGTTGCCATCTGTTAGATAAATAGAAGAAAAGGAGAACAATTTAGCATACATGTGTTGCCACCTTTTAGATAAATAGAAGAAAATGAGAACAATTTAGCATACATGTTTTGCCACCTTTTAGATAAATAGAAGAAAAGGAGAACAATTTAGCATACATGTGTTGCCATCTGTTAGATAAATAGAAGAAAAGGAGACCAATTTAGCACACATGTGTTGCCATCTGTTAGATAAATAGAAGAAAAGGAGAGCAATTTAGCATACATGTGTTGCCACCTTTTAGATAAATAGAAGAAAAGGAGAACAATTTAGCATACATGTGTTGCCATCTGTTAGATAAATAGAAGAAAAGGAGAACAATTTAGCATACATGTGTTGCCACCTTTTAGATAAATAGAAGAAAATGAGAACAATTTAGCATACATGTTTTGCCACCTTTTAGATAAATAGAAGAAAAGGAGAACAATTTAGCACACATGTGTTGCCACCTTTTAGATAAATAGAAGAAAAGGAGAACAATTTAGCATACATGTGTTGCCACCTGTTAGATAAATAGAAGAAAAGGAGAGAAATTTAGCACACATGTGTTGCCATCTGTTAGATAAATAGAAGAAAAGGAGAACAATTTAGCATACATGTGTTGCCATCTGTTAGATAAATAGAAGAAAAGGAGAACAATTTAGCATACATGTTTTGCCACCTTTTAGATAAATAGAAGAAAAGGAGAACAATTTAGCATACATGTGTTGCCACCTTTTAGATAAATAGAAGAAAAGGAGAACAATTTAGCAGACATGTGTTGCCATCTGTTAGATAAATAGAAGAAAAGGAGAACAATTTAGCACACATGTGTTGCCACCTGTTAGAAAAATAGAAGAAAAGGAGAGAAATTTAGCATACATCTTTTGCCATCTGTTAGATAAATAGAAGAAAAGGAGAGGAATTTAGCATACATGTGCTGCCAACTGTTAGATAAATAGAAGAAAAGGAGAGGAATTTAGCATACATGTGTTGCCACCTTTTAGATAAATAGAAGAAAAGGAGAACAATTTAGCATACATGTGTTGCCATCTGTTAGATAAATAGAAGAAAAGGAGAGGAATTTAGCATACATGTGTTGCCACCTTTTAGATAAATAGAAGAAAAGGAGAACAATTTAGCATACATGTGTTGCCATCTGTTAGATAAATAGAAGAAAAGGAGAGCAATTTAGCATACATGTGTTGCCACCTTTTAGATAAATAGAAGAAAAGGAGAGGAATTTAGCATACATGTGTTGCCATCTGTTAGATAAATAGAAGAAAAGGAGAGGAATTTAGCATACATTTGTTGCCACCTTTTAGATAAATAGAAGAAAAGGAGAACAATTTAGCATACATGTGTTGCCATCTGTTAGATAAATAGAAGAAAAGGAGAACAATTTAGCATACATGTGTTGCCATCTGTTAGATAAATGGAAGAAAAGGAGAGAATTTAGCTTACATGTGTTGCCACCTTTTAGATAAATAGAAGAAAAGGAGAACAATTTAGCATATATGTGTTGCAACCTGTTAGATAAATAGAAGAAAAGGAGAGGAATTTAGCATACATGTGTGCCACCTGTTAGATAAATAGAAGAAAAGGAGAGGAATGTCCTAAGATGTGTTGCTAAGTGTTTGATAAATAGAAGAACAGGAGAGGAATTTAGCATACATGTGTTGCCACTTTTTAGATAAATAGAAGAAAAGGAGAGGAATTTAGCATACATGTGTTGCCATCTGTTAGATAAATAGAAGAAAAGGAGAGAACGTAGCATACATGTGTTGCCACCTGTTAGATTAATGGCAGAAAAGGAGAGCAATTTACCATACATGTGTTGCCACCTGTTAGATAAATAGAAGAAAAGGAGAACAATTTAGCATACATGTGTTGCCACCTTTTAGATAAATAGAAGAAAAGGACAACAATTTAGCATACATGTGTTTCCATCTGTTAGATAAATAGAAGAAAAGGAGAAGAATTTAGCATACATGTGTTGCCACCTGTTAGATAAATAGAAGAAAAGGAGAGGAATTTAGCATACATGTGTTGCCACCTTTTAGATAAATAGAAGAAAAGGACAACAATTTAGGATACATGTGTTTCCATAATTTAGATAAATAGAAGAAAAGGAGAAGAATTTAACATACATGTGTTGCCACCTGTTAGATAAATAGAAGAAAAGGAGAGCAATTTAGCATACATGTGTTGCCACCTTTTAGATAAATAGAAGAAAAGGAGAACAATTTAGCATACATGTGTTGCCATCTGTTAGATAAATAGAAGAAAAGGAGAGAAATTTAGCATACATGTGTTGCCACCTGTTAGATAAATAGAAGAAAAGGAGAACAATTTAGCATACATGTGTTGCCATCTGTTAGATAAATAGAAGAAAAGGAGAACAATTTAGCATACATGTGTTGCCATCTGTTAGATAAATAGAAGAAAAGGAGAGACATTTAGCATACATGTGTTGACACCTGTTGGATAAATAGAAGAAAAAGAGGAAATTTTTCATACATGTGTTGCCACCTTATAGATAAATAGAAGAAAAGGAGAACAATTTAGCATACATGTGTTGCCATCTGTTAGATAAATAGAAGAAAAGGAGAGAAATTTAGCATACATGTGTTGCCACCTGTTGGATAAATAGAAGAAAAAGAGGAAATTTTGCATACATGTGTTGCCACCTGTTAGATAAATAGAAGAAAAGGAGAACAATTTAGCATACATGTGTTGCCACATGTTAGATAAATAGAAGAAAAGGAGAACAATTTAGCATACAAGTGTGGCCACCTTTTAGATAAATAGAAGAAAAGGAGAACAATTTAGCATACATGTGTTGCCATGTGTTAGATAAATAGAAGAAAAGGAGAGAAATTTAGCATACATGTGTTGCCACCTGTTGGATAAATAGAAGAAAAAGAGGAAATTTTGCATACATGTGTTGCCACCTGTTAGATAAATAGAAGAAAAGGAGAACAATTAAGCATACATGTGTTGCCATCTGTTAGATAAATAGAAGAAAAGGAGAACAATTTAGCATACATATGTTGCCACCTGTTGGATAAATAGAAGAAAAAGAGGAAATTTTGCATACATGTGTTGCCACCTGTTAGATAAATAGAAGAAAAGGAGAACAATTTAGCATACATGTGTTGCCACCTGTTAGATCAATAGAAGAAAAGGAGAGGAATTAAGCATACAAGTGTGGCCACCTTTTAGATAAATAGAAGAAAAGGAGAACAATTTAGCATACATGTGTTGCCATCTGTTAGATAAATAGAAGAAAAGGAGAACAATTTAGCATACATGTGTTGCCACCTGTTAGATAAATAGAAGAAAAGGAGAACAATTTAGCATACAAGTGTTGCCACCTGTTAGATAAATAGAAGAAAAGGAGAACAATTTAGCATACATGTGTTGCCACCTTTTAGATAAATAGAAGAAAAGGAGAACAATTTAGCATACATGTGTTGCCACCTGTTAGATAAATAGAAGAAAAGGAGAGAAATTTAGCACACATGTGTTGCCATCTGTTAGATAAATAGAAGAAAAGGAGAACAATTTAGCATACATGTGTTGCCACCTTTTAGATAAGTAGAAGAAAAGGAGAACAATTTAGCACACATGTGTTGCCATCTGTTAGATAAATAGAAGAAAAGGAGAACAATGTAGCACACATGTGTTGCCATCTGTTAGATAAATAGAAGAAAAGGAGAACAATTTAGCATACATGTGTTGCCACCTTTTAGATAAATAGAAGAAAAGGAGAGGAATTTAGCATACATGTTTTGCCACCTGTTAGATAAATAGAAGAAAAGGAGAGGAATTTAGCATACATGTGTTGCCACCTGTTAGATAAATAGAAGAAAAGGAGAGGAATTTAGCATACATGTGTTGCCACCTGTTAGATAAATAGAAGAAAAGGAGAGGAATTTAGCATACATGTGTTGCCACCTGTGTTAGATAAATAGAAGAAAAGGAGAGGAATTTAGCATACATGTGTTGCCACCTGTTAGATAAATAGAAGAAAAGGAGAGGAATTTAGCATACATGTGTTGCCACCTGTTAGATAAATAGAAGAAAAGGAGAACAATTTAGCATACATGTTTTGCCACCTTTTAGATAAATAGAAGAAAAGGAGAACAATTTAGCATACATGTGTTGCCACCTTTTAGATAAATAGAAGAAAAGGAGAACAATTTAGCATACATGTGTTGCCACCTTTTAGATAAATAGAAGAAAAGGAGAACAATTTAGCATACATGTGTTGCCACCTGTTAGATAAATAGAAGAAAAGGAGAGAAATTTAGCACACATGTGTTGCCATCTGTTAGATAAATAGAAGAAAAGGAGAACAATTTAGCATACATGTGTTGCCATCTGTTAGATAAATAGAAGAAAAGGAGAACAATTTAGCACACATGTGTTGCCATCTGTTAGATAAATAGAAGAAAAGGAGAGGAATTTAGCATACATGTGTTGCCACCTGTTAGATAAATAGAAGAAAAGGAGAGGAATTTAGCATACATGTGTTGCCATCTGTTAGATAAATAGAAGAAAAGGAGAGGAATTTAGCATACATGTGTTGCCACCTTTTAGATAAATAGAAGAAAAGGAGAACAATTTAGCATACATGTGTTGCCATCTGTTAGATAAATAGAAGAAAAGGAGAGCAATTTAGCATACATGTGTTGCCACCTTTTAGATAAATAGAAGAAAAGGAGAGGAATTTAGCATACATGTGTTGCCATCTGTTAGATAAATAGAAGAAAAGGAGAGGAATTTAGCATACATTTGTTGCCACCTTTTAGATAAATAGAAGAAAAGGAGAACAATTTAGCATACATGTGTTGCCATCTGTTAGATAAATAGAAGAAAAGGAGAACAATTTAGCATACATGTGTTGCCATCTGTTAGATAAATGGAAGAAAAGGAGAGAATTTAGCTTACATGTGTTGCCACCTTTTAGATAAATAGAAGAAAAGGAGAACAATTTAGCATATATGTGTTGCAACCTGTTAGATAAATAGAAGAAAAGGAGAGGAATTTAGCATACATGTGTGCCACCTGTTAGATAAATAGAAGAAAAGGAGAGGAATGTCCTAAGATGTGTTGCTAAGTGTTTGATAAATAGAAGAACAGGAGAGGAATTTAGCATACATGTGTTGCCACTTTTTAGATAAATAGAAGAAAAGGAGAGGAATTTAGCATACATGTGTTGCCATCTGTTAGATAAATAGAAGAAAAGGAGAGAACGTAGCATACATGTGTTGCCACCTGTTAGATTAATGGCAGAAAAGGAGAGCAATTTACCATACATGTGTTGCCACCTGTTAGATAAATAGAAGAAAAGGAGAACAATTTAGCATACATGTGTTGCCACCTTTTAGATAAATAGAAGAAAAGGACAACAATTTAGCATACAGGTGTTTCCATCTGTTAGATAAATAGAAGAAAAGGAGAAGAATTTAGCATACATGTGTTGCCACCTGTTAGATAAATAGAAGAAAAGGAGAGGAATTTAGCATACATGTGTTGCCACCTTTTAGATAAATAGAAGAAAAGGACAACAATTTAGGATACATGTGTTTCCATAATTTAGATAAATAGAAGAAAAGGAGAAGAATTTAACATACATGTGTTGCCACCTTTTAGATAAATAGAAGAAAAGGAGAACAATTTAGCATACATGTGTTGCCATCTGTTAGATAAATAGAAGAAAAGGAGAGGAATTTAGCATACATGTGTTGCCACCTTTTAGATAAATAGAAGAAAAGGAGAACAATTTTGATTACATGTGTTGCCAACTTTTAGATAAATAGAAGAAAAGGAGAACAATTTAGCATACATGTGTTGCCACCTTTTAGATAAATAGAAGAAAAGGTGAACAAGTTAGCATACATGTGTTGCCAACTTTTTGATAAATAGAAGAAAAGGAGAACAATTTTGCACACATGTGTAGCATCTGTTAGATAAATAGAAGAAAAGGTGAACAAGTTAGCATACATGTGTTGCCATCTTTTAGATAAATAGAAGAAAAGGAGAGGAATTTAGCATACATGTGTTGCCATCTGTTAGAGAAATAGAAGAAAAGGAGAGGAATTTTGCATAAGTGTGTTGCCACCTGTTATATAAATAGAAGAAAAGGAGAGCAATTTAGCATACATGTGTTGCCAACTTTTTGATAAATAGAAGAAAAGGAGAACAATTTTGCACACATGTGTTGCATCTGTTAGATAAATAGAAGAAAAGGTGAACAATTTAGCATACATGTGTTGCCACCTTTTAGATAAATAGAAGAAAAGGAGAACAATTTAGCATACATGTGTTGCCACCTTTTAGATAAATAGAAGAAAAGGAGAGGAATTTAGCATACATGTGTTGCCATCTGTTAGAGAAATAGAAGAAAAGGAGAGGAATTTTGCATAAGTGTGTGGCCACCCGTTATATAAATAGAAGAAAAGGAGAGGAATTTAGCATACATGTGTTGCCACCTTTTAGATAAATAGAAGAAAAGGAGAACAATTTTGCACACATGTGTTGCATCTGTTAGATAAATAGAAGAAAAGGTGAACAAGTTAGCATACATGTGTTTCCATCTGTTTGATAAATAGAAGAAAAGGAGAGCAATTTAGCATACATGTGTTGCCATCTTTTAGATAAATAGAAGAAAAGGAGAACAATTTAGCATACATGTGTTGCCATCTGTTAGATAAATAGAAGAAAAGGAGAGGAATTTAGCATACATGTGTTGCCACCTTTTAGATAAATAGAAGAAAAGGAGAACAATTTAGCATACATGTGTTGCCATCTGTTAGATAAATAGAAGAAAAGGAGAGGAATTTAGCATACGTGTGTTGCCACCTTTTAGATAATTAGAAGAAAAGGAGAACAATTTTGATTACATGTGTTGCCAACTTTTAGATAAATAGAAGAAAAGGAGAACAATTTAGCATACATGTGTTGCCACCTTTTAGATAAATAGAAGAAAAGGTGAACAAGTTAGCATACATGTGTTGCCAACTTTTTGATAAATAGAAGAAAAGGAGAACAATTTTGCACACATGTGTAGCATCTGTTAGATAAATAGAAGAAAAGGTGAACAAGTTAGCATACATGTGTTGCCATCTTTTAGATAAATAGAAGAAAAGGAGAGGAATTTAGCATACATGTGTTGCCATCTGTTAGAGAAATAGAAGAAAAGGAGAGGAATTTTGCATAAGTGTGTTGCCACCTGTTATATAAATAGAAGAAAAGGAGAGCAATTTAGCATACATGTGTTGCCAACTTTTTGATAAATAGAAGAAAAGGAGAACAATTTTGCACACATGTGTTGCATCTGTTCGATAAATAGAAGAAAAGGTGAACAATTTAGCATACATGTGTTGCCACCTTTTAGATAAATAGAAGAAAAGGAGAACAATTTAGCATACATGTGTTGCCACCTTTTAGATAAATAGAAGAAAAGGAGAGGAATTTAGCATACATGTGTTGCCATCTGTTAGAGAAATAGAAGAAAAGGAGAGGAATTTTGCATAAGTGTGTGGCCACCTGTTATATAAATAGAAGAAAAGCAGAGGAATTTAGCATACATGTGTTGCCATCTGTTAGATAAATAGACAAAAAGGAGAACAATTTAGCATACATGTGTTTCCACCTGTTAGATAAATAGAAGAAAAGGAGAGCAATTAAGCATACATGTGTTTCCATCTGTTAGATAAATAGAAGAAAAGGAGAGGAATTTAGCATACATGTGTTTCCATCTTTTAGATAAATAGAAGAAAAGGAGAACAATTTAGCATACATGTGTTGCCATCTGTTAGATAAATAGAAGAAAAGGAGAGGAATTTAGCATACATGTGTTGCCACCTTTTAGATAAATAGAAGAAAAGCGGAACAATTTAGCATACATGTGTTGCCATCTGTTAGATAAATAGAAGAAAAGGAGAACAATTTAGCATACATGTGTTGCCATCTGTTAGATAAATAGACGAAAAGGAGAACAATTTAGCATACATGTGTTGCCACCTTTTAGATAAATAGAAGAAAAGGAGAGGAATTTAGCATACATGTGTTGCCATCTGTTAGATAAATAGAAGAAATGGAGAACAATTTAGCATACATGTGTTGCCACCTTTTAGATAAATAGAAGAAAAAAAGAGGAATTTAGCATACATGTGTTGCCATCTGTTAGAGAAATAGAAGAAAAGGAGAGGAATTATGCATACGTGTGTTGCCACCTGTTATATAAATAGAAGAAAAGGAGAGCAATTTAGCATACATGTGTTGCCAACTTTTAGATAAATAGAAGAAAAGGAGAACAATTTTGCACACATGTGTTGCATCTGTTAGATAAATAGAAGAAAAGGAGAGGAATTTAGCATACATGTGTTGCCACCTTTTAGATAAATAGAAGAAAAGGAGAACAATTTTGCATACATGTGTTGCCACCTTTTAGATAAATAGAAGAAAACGAGAACAATTTAGCATACATGTGTTGCCATCTGTTAGATAAATAGAAGAAAAGGAGAGGAATTTAGCATACATGTGTTGCCATCTTTTAGATAAATAGAAGAATAGGAGAACAATTTAGCATACTTGTGTTGCCATCTGTTAGATAAATAGAAGAAAAGGAGAGGAATTTAGCATACATGTGTTGCCACCTTTTAGATAAATAGAAGAAAAGGAGAACAATTTAGCATACATGTGTTGCCATCTGTTAGATAAATAGAAGAAAAGGAGAGGAATTTAGCATACATGTGTTGGCATCTGTTAGATAAATAGAAGAAAAGGAGAACAATTTAGCATACATGTGTTTCCACCTGTTAGATAAATAGAAAAAAAGGAGAGCAATTTAGCATACATGTGTTTCCATCTGTTAGATAAATAGAAGAAAAGGAGAGGAATTTAGCATACATGTGTTTCCATCTTTTAGATAAATAGAAGAAAAGGAGAACAATTTAGCATACATGTGTTGCCATCTGTTAGATAAATAGAAGAAAAGGAGAGGAATTTAGCATACATGTGTTGCCATCTGTTAGATAAATAGAAGAAAAGGAGAGGAATTTAGCATACATGTGTTTCCATCTTTTAGATAAATAGAAGAAAAGGAGAACAATTTAGCATACATGTGTTGCCATCTGTTAGATAAATAGAAGAAAAGGAGAGGAATTTAGCATACATGTGTTGCCATCTTTTAGATAAATAGAAGAAAAGGAGAACAATTTAGCATACATGTGTTGCCATCTTTTAGATAAATAGAAGAAAAGGAGAGGAATTTAGCATACATGTGTTGCCATCTGTTAGATAAATAGAAGAAAAGGAGAGGAATTTAGCATACATGTGTTTCCATCTTTTAGATAAATAGAAGAAAAGGAGAACAATTTAGCATACATGTGTTGCCATCTGTTAGATAAATAGAAGAAAAGGAGAGGAATTTAGCATACATGTGTTGCCATCTTTTAGATAAAAAGAAGAAAAGGAGAACAATTTAGCATACATGTTTTGCCACCTGTTAGATAAATAGAAGAAAAGGAGAACAATTTAGCATACATGTGTTGCCATCTGTTAGATAAATAGAAGAAAAGGAGAACAATTTAGCATACATGTGTTGCCATCTGTTAGATAAATAGAAGAAAAGGAGAGGAATTTAGCATACATGTGTTGCCACCTTTTAGATAAATAGAAGAAAAGGAGAACAATTTAGCATACATGTGTTGCCACCTGTTAGATAAATAGAAGAAAAGGAGAGGAATTTAGCATACATGTGTTGCCACCTGTTAGATAAATAGAAGAAAAGGAGAACAATTTAGCATACATGTGTTGCCATCTGTTAGATAAATAGAAGAAAAGGAGAGAAATTTAGCATACATGTGTTGCCACCTGTTGGATAAATAGAAGAAAAAGAGGAAATTTTGCATACATGTGTTGCCACCTGTTAGATAAATAGAAGAGAAGGAGAACAATTTAGCATACATGTGTTGCCACCTGTTAGATAAATAGAAGAAAAGGAGAACAATTTAGCATACAAGTGTGGCCACCTTTTAGATAAATAGAAGAAAAGGAGAACAATTTAGCATACATGTGTTGCCATCTGTTAGATAAATAGAAGAAAAGGAGAGGAATTTAGCATACATGTGTTGCCACCTTTTAGATAAATAGAAGAAAAGGAGAACAATTTAGCATACATGTGTTGCCATCTGTTAGATAAATAGAAGAAAAGGAGAGGAATGTAGCATACATGTGTTGCCACCTTTTAGATAAATAGAAGAAAAGGAGAACAATTTAGCATACATGTGTTGCCATCTGTTAGATAAATAGAAGAAAAGGAGAGGAATTTAGCATACAGGTGTTGCCACCTTTTAGATAAATAGAAGAAAAGGAGAACAATTTAGCATACATGTGTTGCCATCTGTTAGATAAATAGAAGAAAAGGAGAGCAATTTAGCATACATGTGTTGCCACCTGTTAGATAAATAGAAGAAAAGGAGAGGAATTTAGCATACATGTGTTGCCACCTTTTAGATAAATAGAAGAAAAGGAGAACAATTTAGCATACATGTGTTGCCACCTTTTAGATAAGTAGAAGAAAAGGAGAACAATTTAGCATACATGTGTTGCCACCCTTTAGATAAATAGAAAAAAAGGAGAGGAATTTAGCATACATGTGTTGCCAGCTTTTAGATAAGTAGAAGAAAAGGAGAACAATTTAGCATACATGTGTTGCCACCTTTTAGATAAATAGAAGAAAAGGAGAACAATTTAGCATACAAGTGTTGCCACCTTTTAGATAAGTAGAAGAAAAGGAGAACAATTTAGCATACAAGTGTTGCCACCCTTTAGATAAGTAGAAGAAAAGGAGAACAATTTAGCATACAAGTGTTGCCACCTTTTAGATAAGTAGAAGAAAAGGAGAACAATTTAGCATACATGTGTTGCCACCTTTTAGATAAGTAGAAGAAAAGGAGAACAATTTAGCATACATGTGTTGCCACCTTTTAGATAAGTAGAAGAAAAGGAGAGGAATTTAGCATACATGTGTTGCCACCCTTTAGATAAATAGAAGAAAAGGAGAGGAATTTAGCATACAGGTGTTGCCACCTTTTAGATAAGTAGAAGAAAAGGAGAACAATTTAGCATACATGTGTTGCCACCTTTTAGATAAGTAGAAGAAAAGGAGAACAATTTAGCATACATGTGTTGCCACCTTTTAGATAAATAGAAGAAAAGGAGAACAATTTAGCATACATGTGTTGCCACCTTTTAGATAAGTAGAAGAAAAGGAGAACAATTTAGCATACATGTGTTGCCACCTTTTAGATAAATAGAAGAAAAGGAGAACAATTTAGCATACATGTGTTGCCACCTTTTAGATAAATAGAAGAAAAGGAGAACAATTTAGCATACATGTGTTGCCACCTTTTAGATAAGTAGAAGAAAAGGAGAACAATTTAGCATACATGTGTTGCCACCTTTTAGATAAGTAGAAGAAAAGGAGAACAATTTAGCATACATGTGTTGCCACCTTTTAGATAAGTAGAAGAAAAGGAGAACAATTTAGCATACATGTGTTGCCACCTTTTAGATAAATAGAAGAAAAGGAGAGGAATTTAGCATACATGTGTTGCCACCTTTTAGATAAGTAGAAGAAAAGGAGAACAATTTAGCATACATGTGTTGCCACCTTTTAGATAAGTAGAAGAAAAGGAGAACAATTTAGCATACATGTGTTGCCACCTTTTAGATAAATAGAAGAAAAGGAGAGGAATTTAGCATACATGTGTTGCCACCTTTTAGATAAGTAGAAGAAAAGGAGAACAATTTAGCATACATGTGTTGCCACCTTTTAGATAAGTAGAAGAAAAGGAGAACAATTTAGCATACATGTGTTGCCACCTTTTAGATAAGTAGAAGAAAAGGAGAACAATTTAGCATACATGTGTTGCCACCTTTTAGATAAGTAGAAGAAAAGGAGAACAATTTAGCATACATGTGTTGCCACCTTTTAGATAAATAGAAGAAAAGGAGAACAATTTAGCATACATGTGTTGCCACCTTTTAGATAAGTAGAAGAAAAGGAGAACAATTTAGCATACATGTGTTGCCACCTTTTAGATAAGTAGAAGAAAAGGAGAACAATTTAGCATACATGTGTTGCCACCTTTTAGATAAATAGAAGAAAAGGAGAACAATTTAGCATACATGTGTTGCCACCTTTTAGATAAGTAGAAGAAAAGGAGAACAATTTAGCATACATGTGTTGCCACCTTTTAGATAAGTAGAAGAAAAGGAGAACAATTTAGCATACATGTGTTGCCACCTTTTAGATAAGTAGAAGAAAAGGAGAACAATTTAGCATACATGTGTTGCCACCTTTTAGATAAATAGAAGAAAAGGAGAACAATTTAGCATACATGTGTTGCCACCTTTTAGATAAGTAGAAGAAAAGGAGAACAATTTAGCATACATGTGTTGCCACCTTTTAGATAAGTAGAAGAAAAGGAGAACAATTTAGCATACATGTGTTGCCACCTTTTAGATAAGTAGAAGAAAAGGAGAACAATTTAGCATACATGTGTTGCCACCTTTTAGATAAATAGAAGAAAAGGAGAACAATTTAGCATACATGTGTTGCCACCTTTTAGATAAATAGAAGAAAAGGAGAACAATTTAGCATACATGTGTTGCCACCTTTTAGATAAGTAGAAGAAAAGGAGAACAATTTAGCATACATGTGTTGCCACCTTTTAGATAAATAGAAGAAAAGGAGAACAATTTAGCATACATGTGTTGCCACCTTTTAGATAAGTAGAAGAAAAGGAGAACAATTTAGCATACATGTGTTGCCACCTTTTAGATAAGTAGAAGAAAAGGAGAACAATTTAGCATACATGTGTTGCCACCTTTTAGATAAGTAGAAGAAAAGGAGAACAATTTAGCATACATGTGTTGCCACCTTTTAGATAAGTAGAAGAAAAGGAGAACAATTTAGCATACATGTGTTGCCACCTTTTAGATAAATAGAAGAAAAGGAGAACAATTTAGCATACATGTGTTGCCACCTTTTAGATAAGTAGAAGAAAAGGAGAACAATTTAGCATACATGTGTTGCCACCTTTTAGATAAGTAGAAGAAAAGGAGAACAATTTAGCATACATGTGTTGCCACCTTTTAGATAAGTAGAAGAAAAGGAGAACAATTTAGCATACATGTGTTGCCACCTTTTAGATAAATAGAAGAAAAGGAGAACAATTTAGCATACATGTGTTGCCACCTTTTAGATAAGTAGAAGAAAAGGAGAACAATTTAGCATACATGTGTTGCCACCTTTTAGATAAGTAGAAGAAAAGGAGAACAATTTAGCATACATGTGTTGCCACCTTTTAGATAAATAGAAGAAAAGGAGAACAATTTAGCATACATGTGTTGCCACCTTTTAGATAAGTAGAAGAAAAGGAGAACCATTTAGCATACATGTGTTGCCACCTTTTAGATAAGTAGAAGAAAAGGAGAACAATTTAGCATACATGTGTTGCCACCTTTTAGATAAGTAGAAGAAAAGGAGAACAATTTAGCATACATGTGTTGCCACCTTTTAGATAAATAGAAGAAAAGGAGAGGAATTTAGCATACATGTGTTGCCACCTTTTAGATAAGTAGAAGAAAAGGAGAACAATTTAGCATACATGTGTTGCCACCTTTTAGATTAGTAGAAGAAAAGGAGAACAATTTAGCATACATGTGTTGCCACCTTTTAGATAAATAGAAGAAAAGGAGAGGAATTTAGCATACATGTGTTGCCACCTTTTAGATAAGTAGAAGAAAAGGAGAACAATTTAGCATACATGTGTTGCCACCTTTTAGATAAGTAGAAGAAAAGGAGAACAATTTAGCATACATGTGTTGCCACCTTTTAGATAAGTAGAAGAAAAGGAGAACAATTTAGCATACATGTGTTGCCACCTTTTAGATAAGTAGAAGAAAAGGAGAACAATTTAGCATACATGTGTTGCCACCTTTTAGATAAGTAGAAGAAAAGGAGAACAATTTAGCATACATGTGTTGCCACCTTTTAGATAAGTAGAAGAAAAGGAGAACAATTTAGCATACATGTGTTGCCACCCTTTAGATAAATAGAAGAAAAGGAGAGGAATTTAGCATACATGTGTTGCCACCTTTTAGATAAGTAGAAGAAAAGGAGAACAATTTAGCATACATGTGTTGCCACCCTTTAGATAAATAGAAGAAAAGGAGAGGAATTTAGCATACATGTGTTGCCACCTTTTAGATAAGTAGAAGAAAAGGAGAACAATTTAGCATACATGTGTTGCCACCTTTTAGATAAGTAGAAGAAAAGGAGAACAATTTAGCATACATGTGTTGCCACCTTTTAGATAAGTAGAAGAAAAGGAGAACAATTTAGCATACATGTGTTGCCACCTTTTAGATAAATAGAAGAAAAGGAGAACAATTTAGCATACATGTGTTGCCACCTTTTAGATAAGTAGAAGAAAAGGAGAACAATTTAGCATACATGTGTTGCCACCTTTTAGATAAGTAGAAGAAAAGGAGAACAATTTAGCATACATGTGTTGCCACCTTTTAGATAAGTAGAAGAAAAGGAGAACAATTTAGCATACATGTGTTGCCACCTTTTAGATAAATAGAAGAAAAGGAGAGGAATTTAGCATACATGTGTTGCCACCTTTTAGATAAGTAGAAGAAAAGGAGAACAATTTAGCATACATGTGTTGCCACCTTTTAGATAAGTAGAAGAAAAGGAGAAAATTTAGCATACATGTGTTGCCACCTTTTAGATAAATAGAAGAAAAGGAGAGGAATTTAGCATCCATGTGTTGCCACCTTTTAGATAAGTAGAAGAAAAGGAGAACAATTTAGCATACATGTGTTGCCACCTTTTAGATAAGTAGAAGAAAAGGAATACAATTTAGCATACATGTGTTGCCACCTTTTAGATAAGTAGAAGAAAAGGAGAACAATTTAGCATACATGTGTTGCCACCCTTTAGATAAATAGAAGAAAAGGAGAGGAATTTAGCATACATGTGTTGCCACCTTTTAGATAAGTAGAAGAAAAGGAGAACAATTTAGCATACATGTGTTGCCACCTTTTAGATAAGTAGAAGAAAAGGAGAACAATTTAGCATACATGTGTTGCCACCCTTTAGATAAATAGAAGAAAAGGAGAGGAATTTAGCATACATGTGTTGCCACCTTTTAGATAAGTAGAAGAAAAGGAGAACAATTTAGCATACATGTGTTGCCACCCTTTAGATAAATAGAAGAAAAGGAGAGGAATTTAGCATACATGTGTTGCCACCTTTTAGATAAGTAGAAGAAAAGGAGAACAATTTAGCATACATGTGTTGCCACCTTTTAGATAAATAGAAGAAAAGGAGAGGAATTTAGCATACATGTGTTGCCACCTTTTAGATAAGTAGAAGAAAAGGAGAACAATTTAGCATACATGTGTTGCCACCTTTTAGATAAGTAGAAGAAAAGGAGAACAATTTAGCATACATGTGTTGCCACCTGTTAGATAAGTAGAAGAAAAGGAGAACAATTTATCATACATGTGTTGCCACCTTTTAGATAAATAGAAGAAAAGGAGAGGAATTTAGCATACATGTGTTGCCACCTTTTAGATAAGTAGAAGAAAAGGAGAACAATTTAGCATACATGTGTTGCCATCTGTTAGATAAATAGAAGAAAAGGAGAACAATTTAGCATACAAGTGTTGCCACCTTTTAGATAAGTAGAAGAAAAGGAGAACAATTTAGCATACATGTGTTGCCACCTTTTAGATAAGTAGAAGAAAAGGAGAACAATTTAGCATACATGTGTTGCCACCTTTTAGATAAGTAGAAGAAAAGGAGAACAATTTAGCATACATGTGTTGCCACCTTTTAGATAAGTAGAAGAAAAGGAGAACAATTTAGCATACATGTGTTGCCACCTTTTAGATAAATAGAAGAAAAGGAGAGGAATTTAGCATACATGTGTTGCCACCCTTTAGATAAGTAGAAGAAAAGGAGAGGAATTTAGCATACATGTGTTGCCACCTGTTAGATAAGTAGAAGAAAAGGAGAACAATTTAGCATACATGTGTTGCCACCTTTTAGATAAGTAGAAGAAAAGGAGAACAATTTAGCATACATGTGTTGCCACCTTTTAGATAAGTAGAAGAAAAGGAGAACAATTTAGCATACATGTGTTGCCACCTTTTAGATAAATAGAAGAAAAGGAGAACAATTTAGCATACATGTGTTGCCACCTTTTAGATAAGTAGAAGAAAAGGAGAACAATTTAGCATACATGTGTTGCCACCTTTTAGATAAATAGAAGAAAAGGAGAACAATTTAGCATACATGTGTTGCCACCTTTTAGATAAGTAGAAGAAAAGGATAACAATTTAGCATACATGTGTTGCCACCTTTTAGATAAGTAGAAGAAAAGGAGAACAATTTAGCATACACGTGTTGCCATCTGTTAGATAAATAGAAGAAAAGGAGAGGAATTTAGCATACATGTGTTGCCACCTTTTAGATAAATAGAAGAAAAGGAGAACAATTTAGCATACATGTGTTGCCACCTGTTAGATAAATAGAAGAAAAGGAGAGGAATTTAGCATACATGTGTTGCCACCTGTTAGATAAATAGAAGAAAAGGAGAACAATTTAGCATACATGTGTTGCCATCTGTTAGATAAATAGAAGAAAAGGAGAGAAATTTAGCATACATGTGTTGACACCTGTTGGATAAATAGAAGAAAAAGAGGAAATTTTGCATACATGTGTTGCCATCTGTTAGATAAATAGAAGAAAAGGAGAACAATTTAGCATACATGTGTTGCCACCTGTTAGATAAATAGAAGAAAAGGAGAGCAATTTAGCATACATGTGTTGCCACCGTTTAGATAAATAGAAGAAAAGCAGAACAATTTAGCATACATGTGTTGCCATCTGTTAGATAAATAGAAGAAAAGGAGAGGAATTTAGCATACATGTGTTTCCACCTTTTAGATAAATAGAAGAAAAGGAGAACAATTTAGCATACATGTGTTGCCACCTGTTAGATAAATAGAAGAAAAGGAGAGCAATTTAGCATACATGTGTTGCCACCTGTTAGATAAATAGGAGAACAGGAGAACAATTTAGCATACATGTGTTGCCTTCTGTTAGATAAATAGAAGAAAAGGAGAACAATTTAGCATACATGTGTTGCCACCTGTTAGATAAATAGAAGAAAAGGGGAGAGATTTAGCATACATGTGTTGCCATCTGTTAGATAAATAGAAGAAAAGGAGAGGAATTTAGCATACATGTGTTGCCACCTTTTAGATAAATAGAAGAAAAGGAGAGAAATTTAGCACACATGTGTTGCAATCTGTTAGATAAATAGAAGAAAAGGAGAACAATTTAGCATACATGTGTTGCCATCTGTTAGATAAATAGAAGAAAAGGAGAACAATTTAGCATACATGTTTTGCCACCTTTTAGATAAATAGAAGAAAAGGAGAACAATTTAGCATACATGTGTTGCCACCTTTTAGATAAATAGAAGAAAAGGAGAACAATTTAGCACACATGTTTTGCCATCTGTTAGATAAATAGAAGAAAAGGAAAACAATTTAGCACACATGTGTTGCCACCTTTTAGATAAATAGAAGAAAAGGAGAGAAATTTAGCATACATGTTTTGCCATCTGTTAGATAAATAGAAGAAAAGGAGAGGAATTTAGCATACATGTGCTGCCAACTGTTAGATAAATAGAAGAAAAGGAGAGGAATTTAGCATACATGTGTTGCCACCTGTTAGATAAATAGAAGAAAAGGAGAACAATTTAGCATACATGTGTTGCCATCTGTTAGATAAATAGAAGAAAAGGAGAGGAATTTAGCATACATGTGTTGCCACCTTTTAGATAAATAGAAGAAAAGGAGAACAATTTAGCATACATGTGTTGCCATCTGTTAGATAAATAGAAGAAAAGGAGAGCAATTTAGCATACATGTGTTGCCACCTTTTAGATAAATAGAAGAAAAGGGGAGGAATTTAGCATACATGTGTTTCCATCTGTTAGATAAATAGAAGAAAAGGAGAGGAATTTAGCATACATTTGTTGACACCTTTTAGATAAATAGAAGAAAAGGAGAACAATTTAGCATACATGTGTTGCCATCTGTTAGATAAATAGAAGAAAAGGAGAGGAATTTAGCATACCTGTGTTGCCACCTGGTATATAAATAGAAGAAAAGGAGAACAATTTAGCATACATGTGTTGCCACCTGTTAGATAAATAGAAGAAAAGGAGAGGAATTTAGCATACATGTGTTTCCACCTTTTAGATAAATAGAAGAAAAGGAGAACAATTTAGCATACATGTGTTGCCACCTGTTAGATAAATAGAAGAAAAGGAGAGCAATTTAGCATACATGTGTTGCCACCTGTTAGATAAATAGAAGAAAAGGAGAGCAATTTAGCATACATGTGTTGCCACCGTTTAGATAAATAGAAGAAAAGCAGAACAATTTAGCATACATGTGTTGCCACCTGTTAGATAAATAGGAGAAAAGGAGAACAATTTAGCATACATGTGTTGCCACCTGTTAGATAAATAGAAGAAAAGGAGAGGAATTTAGCATACATGTGTTTCCACCTTTTAGATAAATAGAAGAAAAGGAGAACAATTTAGCATACATGTGTTGCCACCTCTTAGATAAATAGAAGAAAAGGAGAGCAATTTAGCATACATGTGTTGCCACCTGTTAGATAAATAGAAGAAAAGGAGAGCAATTTAGCATACATGTGTTGCCACCTGTTAGATAAATAGGAGAAAAGGAGAACAATTTAGCATACATGTGTTGCCATCTGTTAGATAAATAGAAGAAAAGGAGAACAATTTAGCATACATGTGTTGCCACCTGTTAGATAAATAGAAGAAAAGGGGAGAGATTTAGCATACATGTGTTGCCATCTGTTAGATAAATAGAAGAAAAGGAGAACAATTTAGCATACATGTGTTGCCACCTTTTAGATAAATAGAAGAAAAGGAGAGAAATTTAGCACACATGTGTTGCAATCTGTTAGATAAATAGAAGAAAAGGAGAACAATTTAGCATACATGTGTTGCCATCTGTTAGATAAATAGAAGAAAAGGAGAACAATTTAGCATACATGTTTTGCCACCTTTTAGATAAATAGAAGAAAAGGAGAACAATTTAGCACACATGTTTTGCCATCTGTTAGATAAATAGAAGAAAAGGAAAACAATTTAGCACACATGTGTTGCCACCTGTTAGATAAATAGAAGAAAAGGAGAGAAATTTAGCATACATGTTTTGCCATCTGTTAGATAAATAGAAGAAAAGGAGAGGAATTTAGCATACATGTGCTGCCAACTGTTAGATAAATAGAAGAAAAGGAGAGGAATTTAGCATACATGTGTTGCCACCTGTTAGATAAATAGAAGAAAAGGAGAACAATTTAGCATACATGTGTTGCCATCTGTTAGATAAATAGAAGAAAAGGAGAGGAATTTAGCATACATGTGTTGCCACCTTTTAGATAAATAGAAGAAAAGGAGAACAATTTAGCATACATGTGTTGCCATCTGTTAGATAAATAGAAGAAAAGGAGAGCAATTTAGCATACATGTGTTGCCACCTTTTAGATAAATAG
Organism: Euprymna scolopes; assembly: GCF_053919585.1. Lineage (NCBI taxonomy): Eukaryota > Metazoa > Mollusca > Cephalopoda > Sepiida > Sepiolidae > Euprymna > Euprymna scolopes. The sequence goes on from NC_136497.1 coordinate 109,534,537, forward strand.
AAGAAAAGGGGAGGAATTTAGCATACATGTGTTGCCATCTGTTAGATAAATAGAAGAAAAGGAGAGGAATTTAGCATACATTTGTTGACACCTTTTAGATAAATAGAAGAAAAGGAGAACAATTTAGCATACATGTGTTGCCATCTGTTAGATAAATAGAAGAAAAGGAGAGGAATTTAGCATACCTGTGTTGCCACCTGGTATATAAATAGAAGAAAAGGAGAACAATTTAGCATACATGTGTTGCCACCTGTTAGATAAATAGAAGAAAAGGAGAGGAATTTAGCATACATGTGTTGCCAACTTTTAGATAAATAGAAGAAAAGGAGAACAATTTAGCATACATGTGTTGCCATCTGTTAGATAAATAGAAGAAAAGGAGAACAATTTAGCATACATGTGTTGCCAACTGTTAGATAAATAAAAGAAAAGGAGAACAATTTAGCATACATGTGTTGCCATCTGTTAGATAAATAGAAGAAAAGGAGAACAATTTAGCATACATGTGTTGCCACCTGTTAGATAAATAGAAGAAAAGGAGAGCAATTTAGCATACATGTGTTGCCACCGTTTAGATAAATAGAAGAAAAGCAGAACAATTTAGCATACATGTGTTGCCATCTGTTAGATAAATAGAAGAAAAGGAGAGGAATTTAGCATACATGTGTTTCCACCTTTTAGATAAATAGAAGAAAAGGAGAACAATTTAGCATACATGTGTTGCCACCTGTTAGATAAATAGAAGAAAAGGAGAGCAATTTAGCATACATGTGTTGCCACCTGTTAGATAAATAGAAGAAAAGGAGAACAATTTAGCATACATGTGTTGCCATCTTTTAGATAAGTAGAAGAAAAGGAGAACAATTTAGCATACATGTGTTGCCACCTGTTAGATAAATAGAAGAAAAGGAGAACAATTTAGCATACATGTGTTGCCACCTGTTAGATAAATAGAAGAAAAGGAGAACAATTTAGCATACATGTGTTGCCACCTTTTAGATAAGTAGAAGAAAAGGAGAACAATTAGCATACATGTGTTGCCATCTGTTAGATAAATAGAAGAAAAGGAGAACAATTTAGCATACATGTGTTGCCACCTGTTAGATAAATAGAAGAAAAGGAGAACAATTTAGCATACATGTGTTGCCACCTTTTAGATAAGTAGAAGAAAAGGAGAACAATTTAGCATACATGTGTTGCCATCTGTTAGATAAATAGAAGAAAAGGAGAGCAATTTAGCATATGTGTGTTGCCACCTTTTAGATAAATAGAAAAAAAGGAGAGCAATTTAGCATACATGTGTTGCCACCTTTTAGAGAAATAGAAGAAAAGGAGAGCAATTTAGTGTACATGTGTTGCCACCTGTTAGATAAATAGAAGAAAAGGAGACGAAGTTAGCATACATGTGTTGTCACCTTTTAGATAAATAGAAGAAAAGTAGCGCAATGTAGCATACATGTGTTGCCACCTTTTAGATAAATAAAAGAAAAGGAGTGCAATTTAGCATACATGTGTTGCCATCTATTATATAAATAGAAGAAAAGGAGAACAATTTAGCATACATGTGTTGCCACCCGTTAGATAAATAGAAGAAAAGGAAAGCAATTTAGTATACATGTGCTGCCACCTTTTAGATAAATAGAAGAAAAGGAGAAGAATTTAGCATACATGTGTTTCCACCTGTTAGATAAATAGAAGAAAAGGAGAGCAATTTAGCATATGTGTGTTGCCACCTGTTAGATAAATAGAAGAAAAGGAGAGCAATTTAGCATACATGTGTTGCCACCTTTTAGATAAATAGAAGAAAAGGAGAACAATTTAGCATACATGTGTTGCCATCTGTTAGATAAATAGAAGAAAAGGAGAGCAATGTAGCATATGTGTGTTGCCACCTTTTAGATAAATAGAAAAAAAGGAGAGCAATTTAGCATACATGTGTTGCCACCTTTTAGAGAAATAGAAGAAAAGGAGAGCAATTTAGTGTACATGTGTTGCCACCTGTTAGATAAATAGAAGAAAAGGAGACGAAGTTAGCATACATGTGTTGTCACCTTTTAGATAAATAGAAGAAAAGTAGCGCAATGTAGCATACATGTGTTGCCACCTTTTAGATAAATAAAAGAAAAGGAGTGCAATTTAGCATACATGTGTTGCCATCTATTATATAAATAGAAGAAAAGGAGAACAATTTAGCATACATGTGTTGCCACCCGTTAGATAAATAGAAGAAAAGGAAAGCAATTTAGTATACATGTGCTGCCACCTTTTAGATAAATAGAAGAAAAGGAGAAGAATTTAGCATACATGTGTTTCCACCTGTTAGATAAATAGAAGAAAAGGAGAGCAATTTAGCATATGTGTGTTGCCACCTGTTAGATAAATAGAAGAAAAGGAGAGCAATTTAGCATACATGTGTTTCCACCTGTTAGATAAATAGAAAAAAAGGAGAACAATTTAGCATACATGTGTTGCCACCTTTTAGATAAGTAGAAGAAAAGGAGAACAATTTAGCATACATGTGTTGCCACCTTTTAGATAAATAGAAGAAAAGGAGAACAATTTAGCATACATGTGTTGCCACCTTTTAGATAAGTAGAAGAAAAGGAGAACAATTTAGCATACATGTGTTGCCACCTTTTAGATAAGTAGAAGAAAAGGAGAACAATTTAGCATACATGTGTTGCCACCTTTTAGATAAGTAGAAGAAAAGGAGAACAATTTAGCATACATGTGTTGCCACCTTTTAGATAAATAGAAGAAAAGGAGAGGAATTTAGCATACATGTGTTGCCACCTTTTAGATAAGTAGAAGAAAAGGAGAACAATTTAGCATACATGTGTTGCCACCTTTTAGATTAGTAGAAGAAAAGGAGAACAATTTAGCATACATGTGTTGCCACCTTTTAGATAAATAGAAGAAAAGGAGAGGAATTTAGCATACATGTGTTGCCACCTTTTAGATAAGTAGAAGAAAAGGAGAACAATTTAGCATACATGTGTTGCCACCTTTTAGATAAGTAGAAGAAAAGGAGAACAATTTAGCATACATGTGTTGCCACCTTTTAGATAAGTAGAAGAAAAGGAGAACAATTTAGCATACATGTGTTGCCACCTTTTAGATAAGTAGAAGAAAAGGAGAACAATTTAGCATACATGTGTTGCCACCTTTTAGATAAGTAGAAGAAAAGGAGAACAATTTAGCATACATGTGTTGCCACCTTTTAGATAAGTAGAAGAAAAGGAGAACAATTTAGCATACATGTGTTGCCACCCTTTAGATAAATAGAAGAAAAGGAGAGGAATTTAGCATACATGTGTTGCCACCTTTTAGATAAGTAGAAGAAAAGGAGAACAATTTAGCATACATGTGTTGCCACCCTTTAGATAAATAGAAGAAAAGGAGAGGAATTTAGCATACATGTGTTGCCACCTTTTAGATAAGTAGAAGAAAAGGAGAACAATTTAGCATACATGTGTTGCCACCTTTTAGATAAGTAGAAGAAAAGGAGAACAATTTAGCATACATGTGTTGCCACCTTTTAGATAAGTAGAAGAAAAGGAGAACAATTTAGCATACATGTGTTGCCACCTTTTAGATAAATAGAAGAAAAGGAGAACAATTTAGCATACATGTGTTGCCACCTTTTAGATAAGTAGAAGAAAAGGAGAACAATTTAGCATACATGTGTTGCCACCTTTTAGATAAGTAGAAGAAAAGGAGAACAATTTAGCATACATGTGTTGCCACCTTTTAGATAAGTAGAAGAAAAGGAGAACAATTTAGCATACATGTGTTGCCACCTTTTAGATAAATAGAAGAAAAGGAGAGGAATTTAGCATACATGTGTTGCCACCTTTTAGATAAGTAGAAGAAAAGGAGAACAATTTAGCATACATGTGTTGCCACCTTTTAGATAAGTAGAAGAAAAGGAGAAAATTTAGCATACATGTGTTGCCACCTTTTAGATAAATAGAAGAAAAGGAGAGGAATTTAGCATCCATGTGTTGCCACCTTTTAGATAAGTAGAAGAAAAGGAGAACAATTTAGCATACATGTGTTGCCACCTTTTAGATAAGTAGAAGAAAAGGAGAACAATTTAGCATACATGTGTTGCCACCTTTTAGATAAGTAGAAGAAAAGGAGAACAATTTAGCATACATGTGTTGCCACCCTTTAGATAAATAGAAGAAAAGGAGAGGAATTTAGCATACATGTGTTGCCACCTTTTAGATAAGTAGAAGAAAAGGAGAACAATTTAGCATACATGTGTTGCCACCTTTTAGATAAGTAGAAGAAAAGGAGAACAATTTAGCATACATGTGTTGCCACCCTTTAGATAAATAGAAGAAAAGGAGAGGAATTTAGCATACATGTGTTGCCACCTTTTAGATAAGTAGAAGAAAAGGAGAACAATTTAGCATACATGTGTTGCCACCCTTTAGATAAATAGAAGAAAAGGAGAGGAATTTAGCATACATGTGTTGCCACCTTTTAGATAAGTAGAAGAAAAGGAGAACAATTTAGCATACATGTGTTGCCACCTTTTAGATAAATAGAAGAAAAGGAGAGGAATTTAGCATACATGTGTTGCCACCTTTTAGATAAGTAGAAGAAAAGGAGAACAATTTAGCATACATGTGTTGCCACCTTTTAGATAAGTAGAAGAAAAGGAGAACAATTTAGCATACATGTGTTGCCACCTGTTAGATAAGTAGAAGAAAAGGAGAACAATTTATCATACATGTGTTGCCACCTTTTAGATAAATAGAAGAAAAGGAGAGGAATTTAGCATACATGTGTTGCCACCTTTTAGATAAGTAGAAGAAAAGGAGAACAATTTAGCATACATGTGTTGCCATCTGTTAGATAAATAGAAGAAAAGGAGAACAATTTAGCATACAAGTGTTGCCACCTTTTAGATAAGTAGAAGAAAAGGAGAACAATTTAGCATACATGTGTTGCCACCTTTTAGATAAGTAGAAGAAAAGGAGAACAATTTAGCATACATGTGTTGCCACCTTTTAGATAAGTAGAAGAAAAGGAGAACAATTTAGCATACATGTGTTGCCACCTTTTAGATAAGTAGAAGAAAAGGAGAACAATTTAGCATACATGTGTTGCCACCTTTTAGATAAATAGAAGAAAAGGAGAGGAATTTAGCATACATGTGTTGCCACCCTTTAGATAAGTAGAAGAAAAGGAGAGGAATTTAGCATACATGTGTTGCCACCTGTTAGATAAGTAGAAGAAAAGGAGAACAATTTAGCATACATGTGTTGCCACCTTTTAGATAAGTAGAAGAAAAGGAGAACAATTTAGCATACATGTGTTGCCACCTTTTAGATAAGTAGAAGAAAAGGAGAACAATTTAGCATACATGTGTTGCCACCTTTTAGATAAATAGAAGAAAAGGAGAACAATTTAGCATACATGTGTTGCCACCTTTTAGATAAGTAGAAGAAAAGGAGAACAATTTAGCATACATGTGTTGCCACCTTTTAGATAAATAGAAGAAAAGGAGAACAATTTAGCATACATGTGTTGCCACCTTTTAGATAAGTAGAAGAAAAGGATAACAATTTAGCATACATGTGTTGCCACCTTTTAGATAAGTAGAAGAAAAGGAGAACAATTTAGCATACATGTGTTGCCATCTGTTAGATAAATAGAAGAAAAGGAGAGGAATTTAGCATACATGTGTTGCCACCTTTTAGATAAATAGAAGAAAAGGAGAACAATTTAGCATACATGTGTTGCCACCTGTTAGATAAATAGAAGAAAAGGAGAGGAATTTAGCATACATGTGTTGCCACCTGTTAGATAAATAGAAGAAAAGGAGAACAATTTAGCATACATGTGTTGCCATCTGTTAGATAAATAGAAGAAAAGGAGAGAAATTTAGCATACATGTGTTGACACCTGTTGGATAAATAGAAGAAAAAGAGGAAATTTTGCATACATGTGTTGCCATCTGTTAGATAAATAGAAGAAAAGGAGAACAATTTAGCATACATGTGTTGCCACCTGTTAGATAAATAGAAGAAAAGGAGAGCAATTTAGCATACATGTGTTGCCACCGTTTAGATAAATAGAAGAAAAGCAGAACAATTTAGCATACATGTGTTGCCATCTGTTAGATAAATAGAAGAAAAGGAGAGGAATTTAGCATACATGTGTTTCCACCTTTTAGATAAATAGAAGAAAAGGAGAACAATTTAGCATACATGTGTTGCCACCTGTTAGATAAATAGAAGAAAAGGAGAGCAATTTAGCATACATGTGTTGCCACCTGTTAGATAAATAGGAGAACAGGAGAACAATTTAGCATACATGTGTTGCCATCTGTTAGATAAATAGAAGAAAAGGAGAATAATTTAGCATACATGTGTTGCCACCTGTTAGATAAATAGAAGAAAAGGGGAGAGATTTAGCATACATGTGTTGCCATCTGTTAGATAAATAGAAGAAAAGGAGAGGAATTTAGCATACATGTGTTGCCACCTTTTAGATAAATAGAAGAAAAGGAGAGAAATTTAGCACACATGTGTTGCAATCTGTTAGATAAATAGAAGAAAAGGAGAACAATTTAGCATACATGTGTTGCCATCTGTTAGATAAATAGAAGAAAAGGAGAACAATTTAGCATACATGTTTTGCCACCTTTTAGATAAATAGAAGAAAAGGAGAACAATTTAGCATACATGTGTTGCCACCTTTTAGATAAATAGAAGAAAAGGAGAACAATTTCGCACACATGTTTTGCCATCTGTTAGATAAATAGAAGAAAAGGAAAACAATTTAGCACACATGTGTTGCCACCTTTTAGATAAATAGAAGAAAAGGAGAGAAATTTAGCATACATGTTTTGCCATCTGTTAGATAAATAGAAGAAAAGGAGAGGAATTTAGCATACATGTGCTGCCAACTGTTAGATAAATAGAAGAAAAGGAGAGGAATTTAGCATACATGTGTTGCCACCTGTTAGATAAATAGAAGAAAAGGAGAACAATTTAGCATACATGTGTTGCCATCTGTTAGATAAATAGAAGAAAAGGAGAGGAATTTAGCATACATGTGTTGCCACCTTTTAGATAAATAGAAGAAAAGGAGAACAATTTAGCATACATGTGTTGCCATCTGTTAGATAAATAGAAGAAAAGGAGAGCAATTTAGCATACATGTGTTGCCACCTTTTAGATAAATAGAAGAAAAGGGGAGGAATTTAGCATACATGTGTTTCCATCTGTTAGATAAATAGAAGAAAAGGAGAGGAATTTAGCATACATTTGTTGACACCTTTTAGATAAATAGAAGAAAAGGAGAACAATTTAGCATACATGTGTTGCCATCTGTTAGATAAATAGAAGAAAAGGAGAGGAATTTAGCATACCTGTGTTGCCACCTGGTATATAAATAGAAGAAAAGGAGAACAATTTAGCATACATGTGTTGCCACCTGTTAGATAAATAGAAGAAAAGGAGAGGAATTTAGCATACATGTGTTTCCACCTTTTAGATAAATAGAAGAAAAGGAGAACAATTTAGCATACATGTGTTGCCACCTGTTAGATAAATAGAAGAAAAGGAGAGCAATTTAGCATACATGTGTTGCCACCTGTTAGATAAATAGAAGAAAAGGAGAGCAATTTAGCATACATGTGTTGCCACCGTTTAGATAAATAGAAGAAAAGCAGAACAATTTAGCATACATGTGTTGCCACCTGTTAGATAAATAGGAGAAAAGGAGAACAATTTAGCATACATGTGTTGCCACCTGTTAGATAAATAGAAGAAAAGGAGAGGAATTTAGCATACATGTGTTTCCACCTTTTAGATAAATAGAAGAAAAGGAGAACAATTTAGCATACATGTGTTGCCACCTGTTAGATAAATAGAAGAAAAGGAGAGCAATTTAGCATACATGTGTTGCCACCTGTTAGATAAATAGAAGAAAAGGAGAGCAATTTAGCATACATGTGTTGCCACCTGTTAGATAAATAGGAGAAAAGGAGAACAATTTAGCATACATGTGTTGCCATCTGTTAGATAAATAGAAGAAAAGGAGAACAATTTAGCATACATGTGTTGCCACCTGTTAGATAAATAGAAGAAAAGGGGAGAGATTTAGCATACATGTGTTGCCATCTGTTAGATAAATAGAAGAAAAGGAGAACAATTTAGCATACATGTGTTGCCACCTTTTAGATAAATAGAAGAAAAGGAGAGAAATTTAGCACACATGTGTTGCAATCTGTTAGATAAATAGAAGAAAAGGAGAACAATTTAGCATACATGTGTTGCCATCTGTTAGATAAATAGAAGAAAAGGAGAACAATTTAGCATACATGTTTTGCCACCTTTTAGATAAATAGAAGAAAAGGAGAACAATTTAGCACACATGTTTTGCCATCTGTTAGATAAATAGAAGAAAAGGAAAACAATTTAGCACACATGTGTTGCCACCTGTTAGATAAATAGAAGAAAAGGAGAGAAATTTAGCATACATGTTTTGCCATCTGTTAGATAAATAGAAGAAAAGGAGAGGAATTTAGCATACATGTGCTGCCAACTGTTAGATAAATAGAAGAAAAGGAGAGGAATTTAGCATACATGTGTTGCCACCTGTTAGATAAATAGAAGAAAAGGAGAACAATTTAGCATACATGTGTTGCCATCTGTTAGATAAATAGAAGAAAAGGAGAGGAATTTAGCATACATGTGTTGCCACCTTTTAGATAAATAGAAGAAAAGGAGAACAATTTAGCATACATGTGTTGCCATCTGTTAGATAAATAGAAGAAAAGGAGAGCAATTTAGCATACATGTGTTGCCACCTTTTAGATAAATAGAAGAAAAGGGGAGGAATTTAGCATACATGTGTTGCCATCTGTTAGATAAATAGAAGAAAAGGAGAGGAATTTAGCATACATTTGTTGACACCTTTTAGATAAATAGAAGAAAAGGAGAACAATTTAGCATACATGTGTTGCCATCTGTTAGATAAATAGAAGAAAAGGAGAGGAATTTAGCATACCTGTGTTGCCACCTGGTATATAAATAGAAGAAAAGGAGAACAATTTAGCATACATGTGTTGCCACCTGTTAGATAAATAGAAGAAAAGGAGAGGAATTTAGCATACATGTGTTGCCAACTTTTAGATAAATAGAAGAAAAGGAGAACAATTTAGCATACATGTGTTGCCATCTGTTAGATAAATAGAAGAAAAGGAGAACAATTTAGCATACATGTGTTGCCAACTGTTAGATAAATAAAAGAAAAGGAGAACAATTTAGCATACATGTGTTGCCATCTGTTAGATAAATAGAAGAAAAGGAGAACAATTTAGCATACATGTGTTGCCACCTGTTAGATAAATAGAAGAAAAGGAGAGCAATTTAGCATACATGTGTTGCCACCGTTTAGATAAATAGAAGAAAAGCAGAACAATTTAGCATACATGTGTTGCCATCTGTTAGATAAATAGAAGAAAAGGAGAGGAATTTAGCATACATGTGTTTCCACCTTTTAGATAAATAGAAGAAAAGGAGAACAATTTAGCATACATGTGTTGCCACCTGTTAGATAAATAGAAGAAAAGGAGAGCAATTTAGCATACATGTGTTGCCACCTGTTAGATAAATAGAAGAAAAGGAGAACAATTTAGCATACATGTGTTGCCATCTGTTAGATAAATAGAAGAAAAGGAGAACAATTTAGCATACATGTGTTGCCACCTGTTAGATAAATAGAAGAAAAGGAGAACAATTTAGCATACATGTGTTGCCACCTGTTAGATAAATAGAAGAAAAGGAGAACAATTTAGCATACATGTGTTGCCACCTTTTAGATAAGTAGAAGAAAAGGAGAACAATTAGCATACATGTGTTGCCATCTGTTAGATAAATAGAAGAAAAGGAGAACAATTTAGCATACATGTGTTGCCACCTGTTAGATAAATAGAAGAAAAGGAGAACAATTTAGCATACATGTGTTGCCACCTTTTAGATAAGTAGAAGAAAAGGAGAACAATTTAGCATACATGTGTTGCCATCTGTTAGATAAATAGAAGAAAAGGAGAGCAATTTAGCATATGTGTGTTGCCACCTTTTAGATAAATAGAAAAAAAGGAGAGCAATTTAGCATACATGTGTTGCCACCTTTTAGAGAAATAGAAGAAAAGGAGAGCAATTTAGTGTACATGTGTTGCCACCTGTTAGATAAATAGAAGAAAAGGAGACGAAGTTAGCATACATGTGTTGTCACCTTTTAGATAAATAGAAGAAAAGTAGCGCAATGTAGCATACATGTGTTGCCACCTTTTAGATAAATAAAAGAAAAGGAGTGCAATTTAGCATACATGTGTTGCCATCTATTATATAAATAGAAGAAAAGGAGAACAATTTAGCATACATGTGTTGCCACCCGTTAGATAAATAGAAGAAAAGGAAAGCAATTTAGTATACATGTGCTGCCACCTTTTAGATAAATAGAAGAAAAGGAGAAGAATTTAGCATACATGTGTTTCCACCTGTTAGATAAATAGAAGAAAAGGAGAGCAATTTAGCATATGTGTGTTGCCACCTGTTAGATAAATAGAAGAAAAGGAGAGCAATTTAGCATACATGTGTTGCCACCTTTTAGATAAATAGAAGAAAAGGAGAACAATTTAGCATACATGTGTTGCCATCTGTTAGATAAATAGAAGAAAAGGAGAGCAATGTAGCATATGTGTGTTGCCACCTTTTAGATAAATAGAAAAAAAGGAGAGCAATTTAGCATACATGTGTTGCCACCTTTTAGAGAAATAGAAGAAAAGGAGAGCAATTTAGTGTACATGTGTTGCCACCTGTTAGATAAATAGAAGAAAAGGAGACGAAGTTAGCATACATGTGTTGTCACCTTTTAGATAAATAGAAGAAAAGTAGCGCAATGTAGCATACATGTGTTGCCACCTTTTAGATAAATAAAAGAAAAGGAGTGCAATTTAGCATACATGTGTTGCCATCTATTATATAAATAGAAGAAAAGGAGAACAATTTAGCATACATGTGTTGCCACCCGTTAGATAAATAGAAGAAAAGGAAAGCAATTTAGTATACATGTGCTGCCACCTTTTAGATAAATAGAAGAAAAGGAGAAGAATTTAGCATACATGTGTTTCCACCTGTTAGATAAATAGAAGAAAAGGAGAGCAATTTAGCATATGTGTGTTGCCACCTGTTAGATAAATAGAAGAAAAGGAGAGCAATTTAGCATACATGTGTTTCCACCTGTTAGATAAATAGAAAAAAAGGAGAGCAATTTAGCATACATGTGTTGCCACTTGTTAGATAAATAGAAGAAAAGGAGAGCAATTTTTGAAGCACATCTTTTGTCTAATTGACCACATTGCCAAATCAATTAAGGATTGATCATGACGTCATCATGGAAACATTACAAAAAAAGAAACCTTAACAATAGACAAAAGAATTTTTCAGTTACAAAAGAAAGATTCCAACTTTCAAATCTTCATCTATATTTATGATGGTCAATACCAAGCCTGAACGTTAAAAAATGTATTTACTAAATTAACTGGAGATACCACTTATCAAGGCCAAAAGCAATCTAACGATAAAAGTTAATGAGATTAATGAATCATAAAGAATATTATGAGAGAATTGAAAATAAATATTTGCATGACTAAAGTTCGTTTACATATGGAAACAATGTATAACAAATATTTGTTGACATTGAATGCTCTATTGTAGTCTGTAGGCAAGCAGTCCTTATGATAATGTATTCTGCAGATCTTCTTACAAAGAAACTCTGTTCATGGCAATTTTGTATCATGTTACACACACAACATAAAAAAGGGAAGTTATTTTTAATTGCGGTAATAAGATGAGCTCTTATCGTGAATGTCTTAAAAAGAGGAAGCCGAGATTAGAAAAATGTGGCTTATATTATAACTCTCTCTTAAAAATGAAATTTTAAGATTCAATGTTGAAATCTCGAGAAGGATTTGGATTATATAGATCAAGATTTTATAGTAAAAATTCAAACCAGCATAAAATGAGTTTGAATTTACTTTTTATTTTGCTGTTTTGGATTACATGTAAATAGGAAATATTTGTCGCTATATTTAACAGATATTGTAAATCAGCATCAAAATTGTCAAATAATGCTATTAAAATTCGGAATTAAGTATTGCCATTAAAATTTGAAAGTAAATATTGCCATTAAAATTTGAAAGTAAATATTGCCATTAAAATTTGAAAGTAAGCATTGTAAAGTATTGTAAATATGGTTCTAATTTACTTACTCATATAAAAGTGAAGTGGAAAAACGCAATTACTGCTTTTGTATAAATGTGTCACAGAAACTTTCATATTAAAAATCAATTTAATTTTATAAACTGTACGTGTTCGTATAATAAATAGTTGTTATAATGGAGATTTGATATTTGTATAATGAAAAACGTGTCACAGAATTTATTAGCATCTCATGTGTCAGAATTTTTTCTCTTGTTTTATAAATTTCCCCCCAAACAAAAGATATTTTAAAAAATTTCATTCATTATATAATTTTTAATTTAGAATCATTCATTTAGAAGTTGATTTTCAAAATAGAAGCAGTACATTATTCTGCATTCATAATCCTCATGGGTGTTTTCTTATTTGAATGTTTCTTATTATTCAACCCAAACAAGACATATTACTACTGAAATGTAAAAGGATACTGTAATTAGGGTCCAGATTTATAGGGAGCATCTTAAGTGAAGGGTTCTACAGCAAAATTTATAAGATACAAATCAAGGATGAAACTCATTGTAGTTGGCATGCTAAATTCATTTATGATCATTGAAATTCTACAAAGAACATGTTTAAGAAAATATCTTTGCAGAAAGATTTCTAACTTAAAATATTATTTAAAATGTTTTGATTCCTAAAATTGCTAGAAACAATGAATAATGATGCATACTCAATAATAAATTCATAAAAGCAATAAATTCTACTAAAAATCAATCATTACAAGTTGAGAAAATGTGGTAATTTATGACACTTACTAAAGATAAATTAGTTTTTGAATAAAAACCATTAAAAATATTAAGAAAAAAAACCTCTTTCAGTTTAAAAATATGTGAGTCTGAATCAAAAAAAAAAAAAGAAGCATTCTAATTGTTAAACCAATAGATGCGTCCTTTGGATATACATCTGATAATTGATGGTCAATAATTGAAAGTGTCTGTCTGTCTGTCTGTGTACATTTCCCTACACAATAACTCTGTCAATTTTCAGTCTACAGACTCGAAATTTGATATACAGGGTACTGAGATTTAGGAAAATCTTTGTAATCGGTTTTTGGACAGAAATTTGGTTGTTAAGGGGTCAAAGTTCAATGATTAAACTTTTGAGAACTCTACCAAACTCCTCCGCCAATTTTGGGTCTAAACACTTGAAATTTGAAATTTTACTTAAAGGGTATTCTGAGTTAGGGTAAGCTTTTTAATCGGTTTGGGTCGAAAATTTGAGTAACCAATATATAAATGTACGGATGTATGTTTGCATGTCTACCTACAACTTTTGACAGAAACGACGGATTTTTACAAGATCAGTATCGTTTTGAAGTTCAGGTGAAGGAATTCTAAAAAGAACCGTGTCGATTCCAAACAAAATTGTTTAATTGATCCATCATAATGACGACCTTTGTTGAGTTCAAATCCAATCAAATCTGCAGTGTTTATGAACCAACAGTTTCTCCCTCCCTTATGCACATTATGATGCAAAATTATGATGGGCTGTAATATTGCTTGAAAGTCAGACGCCCCAACACACTTTCTTTCATAATTACCTGACAGGTAGCCAAACCCCCTGTTTTCCTCTGATCACTCAAGATCTAGAATTTTAATGGAAATGATCCAGACACAATTCTTCCCACATCTCTCTCTCTCTCTCTCTCTCTCTCTCTCTCTCTCTCTCTCTCTCTATTTATGCTATCCCATTCCCAAAAGTAAAAAGAAAGAAAGTGGAGGAATTCTAAAAAGAACCGTGTGGAAAAAATAAATAAATAAAAAAAACAAGAAAAGGGAAAAGGTGATTGTAGTTTTTTGTAAAGAACTGCAAAAGAACCTCAAATCCACGTTTGAATTTCGATTGGATCTACCAATAACAATGAATAGAGTAGCAAAAATCCAGCCGATGCAGTAAATTGATCTGCCACAAAAGAGTATCTGCCAAAGGAAAAGCCAACAGGAATATTTACTGGGGAGGAACAATTTTAATTCTGTTGAAAAGGGAAATGAGAGAGAAGATTGGATTATACATGGATTGTGTTATTGTATACCGAGTTTTTGGAAACTTTGGAGTTGGATGTCTTCTTTTTGATATTTAATTATATCTGAATTACCGCTTGCGTCAACCAGCTAAGTACTTTATACTTTCTATCACCCCACTCCTTCATCCAATCTGCCCCATCCCTGGTGGACAGCCAAACTGATTTTATGACACTCATGCATAATTGTTCTTATTTGTGAATTAGAAAACAATTGCTTAGTGTAAGATTCGAATCCTGAAAGATGGCATAAAATATTGAAACTGAAAGCTAGTGAAAAATCTAATGAAAATATTTTGTTTTTCTAACCTACTTAAATGAAAAGTCATCTCGTCAGCATCAGACAAGGCCAAACTATTTGCCAAGAACTTTGCAGCTAATTCTACCCTATACGACGAAGGCCATCAACTCCCCGTATTTCCTCCTATAACAGACAACATGGTATGCAACATATGTATATTTGTGCGTGATGTCGCCAAGCTAATCAAGAACCATGATTCCAGTAAAGCAACTGGCCTTGACAGCATTCTAATTATAGTGTTGAAAAAGCTTCAACCAGAACTTGCCCCCATACTTACAAAACTGTTTAAGCGTTGCCTTAAGGAGAAGTGCTTCCCAGCACCCTGAAAAACTTCATCAGTATACCCTGTATTTAAGAACTCAGGTGATAAGTCATCTCCCTCTCGGTACAGACCAATAAGTCTCCCGTGTGTCATGAGTAAGTTGCTGGAATCCATATTAAATAAAGAAGTAATCAACCACCTCGACAGAAACAACCTTCTTAGTGACATGCAATATGGTTTCCGTTCTGCTAGATCTACAGCAGATGTGCTAATGGTTATATCTCATAGGATTAGTGAATTTCTTGACAAAGGCTTCCTTTCTAGGGCAATTGCTTTTGACATATCATAGGCCTTTGACAAGGTATGGCACAAAGGCCTACTTCACAAGATTTTCAGCTACGGTATAACTGGAAATGTTTTCTCAATTATTAAATCATTTCTCTCTGATAGACTCATAAGAGTAGTGGTTGATGGGCTGAAATCAGAGGCCCACAGTATTAATGCTGGAGTCCTTCAGGGGTCCATCCTGGGTCCAACTCTCTTCCTGATCTACATCAATGATCTCCTAAAACACATATTTAAATCATTCATTGACATCTGTGTTGATTACATGATCATCTATGGCAACACATCAAAAACTGTAAATGACAAAGTTCTCTCTGATTCTCTCTCCTCTGATCTTGAGCGCGTGGTACAGTGGGGGGAAGAGATGACTGGTTACCTTTAATGCATCTAAAAACAAACTCCTATCTTTACATCATCAACGCTCTGATCCCTATCTGGCATCAATTGAAATGGATGGCTCTCATCTTGGGGAGTCTCCATGTTTTGACAAGCTTCTGGGATTGGCCTTTATTCCTGATCTGAAATGGAACATGTACATCAAGTCTGTTGCCGCTGGAAAAATGATGGGATCCTTCTACCGCTCCAGAAGATATCTCACTACTGATGCAATTCTCTATCTATATAAAAGCCAAGTATGTCGAAGGATCTGGGCAGGAGCTGCTAAAAACAGCTTATCCTGCCTTGACAGAGTACAAAATAGACTTTGTGTCTTAGTGGGGTGGGGGCCTTTTCTCTTCCCTTCAACCTCTCTCCCACAGAAGAGACGTTGTGAGTCTGTCTTTGTTTTATCATTATTTCCATGGCAAGTGCTCATCTGAGCTCCAATTTCTGGTCCCCTCTCATCAATCTTTCACAAAAAACACCCGTCTAGCTAAAACCACGGTCAATAATTTTCCCCACTCATTATCTGTGCCTAAATCAAAACGTAGATTCCCTGAACAAAGCTTCTTTCTTAGAAGTGCACGCCTGTGGAACTCTCTTCCGTTTGCCTGTTTCCTACCTGATTACAACTTGGATGTCTTCAAGTCCAACATGAACAAATTTCTGATAAACTGCCCCTTGAAGTAGGACACTTTATCAAATCTCTATTACTAACAATTAATGCGATATTATCCCATTGATTACTGTACACGCAATAACCATTATCCCTGAGTGGCTTCCGGGCCTTGATAAGTGGTGACTACCATGTAAAAACCAAAAAATGAATCTGGCATAGAGATTTTTTTAGTCTTCGCATAGATCTAAACTAGTTCGATTGTCTAAAATAAATCAACAAATATAAAAATTTTAAATTCCTATTAAAATAAAAATATAATAATAAATCAAATATTTTTGTCCATTTTTAATTTAAAAAGATAAATCTTTTCTCTTCAAAGTAAACAATACATAAATGCATTTGACATAAAAAGTATAAATAATTATTATAAGTATGCTGTCCGATCAGCTAAAAGGGAACGCTAACACTGATAGAACATTTGTTTCAGATGTTATGTTTACATTCTTTTAATTTTGAATAATGGGTTTTAAAAAAGGTTAAAATATTTCTGATAATATTTTTGAAGACATATTATATTGAAGGTGCTGATTTAAAATATTTGGTTAGTTTAACTGTGATGTTGTGACACACATAGAGACAATTTTACTTTATATGGAGTGAGAGAGATGTTTAAAAGTTTTAACATCTTCCTCTAAGACGAATTCAGCAAATTTAGTTCGATTCCAAACAACAAATACTTCAATGGTGAATGCTCTGACGAACTGCAAACACTTGTACCTCCCCGACGTAACTACCCCCGACAAACCCGACAAGCTACTAAGTCTCATCCCTTTACAGTAGAGATCCCTAGGTGCAAGAAAGCCTTTTACTCCAATAGTTTCTTCCCCAGAACTGCGGGTCTTTGGAACTCCCTTCCGGGATTCTGCTTTCCCAACTGCAATGATATGCAGAAGTTCAAGTGTAATCTTTCTACTCATCTCCCTTCATAATGACCCCGCTAATTAAGTCCCGGATAGTAGCCCCTTGCTTCAAAGTGGCACTGTGCCTTGTTTGGGGTGAAAATTGAATAAATAAAAAAAAACAAAAAAAAAAAACATTGCTTAATTCATCCATCATAATGACAACCTTTGTTGAGTTCAAATCTAATCAAATCTGCAGTGTTTATGAACCAACAGTTTCCCCCTCCCTTATGCACATTATGATGCAAAATTATGATGGGCTGTAATATTGCTTGAAAGTCAGACGCCCCAACACACTTTCTTTCATAATTACCTGACAGGTAGCCAAACCCCCTGTTTTCCTCTGATCACTCAAGATCTAGAATTTTAATGGAAATGATCCAGACACAATTCTTCCCACATCTCTCTCTCTCTCTCTCTCTCTCTCTCTCTCTCTCTCTCTCTCTCTCTCTCTATTTATGCTATCCCATTCCCAAAAGTAAAAAGAAAGAAAGTGGAGGAATTCTAAAAAGAACCGTGTGGAAAAAATAAATAAATAAAAAAAAACAAGAAAAGGGAAAAGGTGATTGTAGTTTTTTGTAAAGAACTGCAAAAGAACCTCAAATCCACGTTTGAATTTCGATTGGATCTACCAATAACAATGAATAGAGTAGCAAAAATCCAGCCGATGCAGTAAATTGATCTGCCACAAAAGAGTATCTGCCAAAGGAAAAGCCAACAGGAATATTTACTGGGGAGGAACAATTTTAATTCTGTTGAAAAGGGAAATGAGAGAGAAGATTGGATTATACATGGATTGTGTTATTGTATACCGAGTTTTTGGAAACTTTGGAGTTGGATGTCTTCTTTTTGATATTTAATTATATCTGAATTACCGCTTGCGTCAACCAGCTAAGTACTTTATACTTTCTATCACCCCACTCCTTCATCCAATCTGCCCCATCCCTGGTGGACAGCCAAACTGATTTTATGACACTCATGCATAATTGTTCTTATTTGTGGAAACAATCATATATCAAAAAAGAAATCAATATAAAATTTTTTAATTTTTCTTCTCTTGTGTTCACCCTCTCTCGACCCATAGAGTATTGCATGAAAATTTATTGGGGGGGGGGCATTGAATTGTATACTGTAATAAAAATATCGTTGTATATTTCATAATTTTTGTGGCATACAAAATTTACTTATTGCAATTATGAAGGCAAGATTTATTTATTGATATTTTTCTAATGTTGATTTGCTTGGCGAATTTCTCACTTATTAACCCTAACCCGACAGTAAACAAATATAAAGTAGACATCTAGCCACTGTATTAGCTTTTATTTGGGAAAATTCTAATAATCGTAATCAGTTGGGGAATGTAGATAAAACCTGTTAATATACATTATAAGCAACTTTTTCGTTTACTAGTTCTAATTCTTTAAAAAATATGAACAAGATGAAAACGTAGATATTCATATTTCCTTTTTATTCGTTGATGCTTTCGTTTTGGATTTGAAAGTAGTTTCAATTTTCATTTTGGTCTTTTTATTTTTATTTCAGTCTTTAAAATAATGATCAGCATGCTTTTGATAAATTATGTACTAAGTGAGCCTTTGTTAAAAGCTTCAATATTTGGTTTGGTTTTTCTAATATATATATATATATATATATATATATATATATATATATATATATATATATATATATATATATATATATATATATATATATATATATATATGCGCATGCAAGAACCAGCATTTATCCTACCTCTATGACTATTTGTAGGTGAATAATAATTTCTTCTTTCTTTATCTAGCTGCTTTCTCTTGGAATCAGAAAGGTGAGATACAGTCACAGAATAGAATAGTTTGTTTTTGTTGTTCTCTTCATTGTTGTTTTGTTCATTTGCATTGTTTTTATGTTTCCCCCACCATTGCTACTTATATTTCGACTGCTATGCTGTCCATTTTTCTTCACATGTATCGTTCATCGAGAGTGATGTTTTTTTTTCTATTCAGTGTTGTTTTATTGACAAAAATAGCAGTTGATCTCGAACATATCTTAAC